>NC_071487.1:2226806-2288874 GCF_028500815.1 Rissa tridactyla
CGGCCGCGGCGGCCGCCGCCGCCGCCGCGCCCGGCTGGGTCCCGGGGGCGCGCGGCGGCGGGACCGGAGCGCCCGGGGGCGGGGCGGAGGCGGGGGCGGAGCTCCTGATTGGAGGAGAGCGACCACGCCCCCCCTGACGACCCGCCGCGCCACGCCTCTCGGCCCCGCCCACCCCGCCGCTGGCCCCGCCCACCCCGCCGCGGGCCGCCCCCCCCCCGCCATGCGCTCCAATGGTCCCCCGCCCCGCGCCCCCAAAACCCCTCTGCTGCCCACGCACCCCCACACAGACCCCGGCCCCCCACGGCCACGCAGCCCCCCCACGGCCGGCACCCCCCCGGCAACCCCCACCAAGCCCTCCCCGGGCACCCCCTTGCACCACAAAACACCCCATGCACCCCCTTGCACTCCCCCCCCCGCACACCAAAACACCCCCGTGCACCCCCTTGCACCCCAAAACACCCCCCTGCACCTCCCATGCACCCTCTTGAACCCCCCGTGCACCCCCTTGCACCCCAAAAACACCCCCATGCACCCCCCATGCACCCCAAAACACCCCCCATGCGCCCTCTTGAACGCCCCATGCACCCCAAAACACCCCCATGTACCCTCTTGAGACCCCCCGTGCACCCCCCTTGCACCCCCTCCCCACCCAGCCCCCCCATCACACCCCCGTGCACCCCCCAACGACACCCCCAACGCCCCCCCATGCACTCCCACCACCCTCACTGCACCCCAAACCCCGTCGTCCTCCATGCACCACCCCCCCCAGCGCACCCCCTCCACCCTCCACATGCTGCCACCAGCACCCCCTGCGGGCCCCCAGTGCACCCCCCCCAGCACCCCAACATCCCCCCCCAGTACCCCCAACACACACTCTCAGCACCCCCGTGACCCCCCCCAGCACTGCAGTGGCACCCTCAAACCCTGCGACCCCCGGCCCCCTGCACTCCCCCTACCTGCTCGGGGTCCCCAGGACCGGCCGGGGGGGCCCTCGGGGCGTTAGGGGCTGCGGGGCCAGGGCTTGGCGTGGGGGGGGTCCGGGGGGCCGGGTGCCATGGGCTTCCCTCCACGCCTGGCCAGAGAGGACACATGGCATTAGGGGGGGGGGTTCCCAAACGCCCCCAGAGCCACTGCACCCAGCCGAGGGCACTGCCACCCGGGGGGGGGGGTGTCACCCTGTCCCATGTCCCTGTGTGTTCCGCACTGACCCCCCCCTCAGCAGCCAGTGGCCCAGCCAGAAGAGCCATGATTTTTGGCCATGGGTTTGTCACCAGGCTGTGGGGTGAGGGGGGGCACAGGGCAGGGCTGGGGGGACACCGGGGGGGTCGGTGGGACAGCCCCAGCGGCTGCACGGGTGGCCCCACAGAGCCAGAGCCAGAGCGGCCCCCCCTCCGGCACGAGCAGCCCTGATGCACCGGGGGGGTCCCATGGCAGCGAGCACAGACCCCACTGCAGGAGCAGCCCCGCTGCAGCCAGCACGGACCCCCAGCGTGGACCCCCAGCAGGGACCCCCCCAGCACAGACCCTCAGCTTGGACTCCCCACACAGACCCCCATCAGAGACCTCCAGCGCGGACCCCCAGTGCAGACCCCCAGTGCGGACCCCCAGCAATGACCCACAGCACAGACCCCCAGCACAGACACAGACCCCAGTACAGACCCCCCCCCAGCACAGACTCCAGCACAGACCCCCAGTGTGGACCCCCAGTACAGACGCCCCCAACGCAGACCCCCAGCAATGACACCCCCAGCACAGACCCCCAGCAATGACCCCCAGCACAGACACAGACCCCCCAGCACAGATCCCCCCCAGCACACAGACCCCCAGCTCAGACCCCCCAGCACAGACACAGACCCCCAGTGCGGACCCCCAGTAGAGACCCCCAGCAATGACCCACAGCACAGACCCCCATCACAGAACCCCCAGCACAGACACAGACCCCCCACCTCAGACCCCCAGCACAGACCCCCAGTACGGCCCCCCCAACGCAGACCCCAGCAATGACCCCCCCAGCACAGACCCCCAGCAATGACCCCAGCACAGACACAGACCCCCACCACAGACTCCCCAGCACAGATCCCCCCAGCACACAGACCCCCAGCTCGGACCCCGACCCCCAGCACGGACCCCCCCAGCACCAAACCCCCACCCCCCACCCCCGCACAACAGGCCCCAAAATCCCGCAGCCCACGGTGCCGATGGCACCACCGTTGCCGTCCCGGTGGCAGACCCAGGCCAGGGCTCCTTGCTCGGGGGAGCCGGGGGTCCCCGCAGCCTCTCCCCCAGCCCCCGGGGGCGGGGGGGGGCTTCTCCCCTCATTTTGGGCCTCCCAGTGCCGTGTCTTGCTGCAGCCCAGCCCCGCGCAACCCCCCCCCCCCCAACAACCGCCATCGGTGCCCCCGCTGCGACCGCCGCCACCGGGCGTCCCTCCCGCCAGCAGCACCCCCCCATCCCTGTGTGGGGGTGGCAGGGGTCGGGGACCCCCCCTCTCCCGTCCCCCGAGGGACGCACCGGAGCCGGGGAAGACGTTTCCCTGCTCCCTGCGGGCGCGGAGGCTGCGTGGCCGGGCTCCAGCGCCCCGGCTCTGCTCCCCGGTGTGGATCCGGGGCCCGTTGGCTCCCCTCCAGAGCCGGATCATTTTCTCTCCATTCTGCCAAATTTATGGCAGGAAAATGGGCTCCGATTTCTTTTTAATACTTCGGTCGGGGAGGAAAAATACGCAGCCGGGCAGGGAGGGGAGGGAGGGAGGGAGGGGAAGCGGTTGGTTTCCAGGGCCCCTCTCATGGCGGAGCTGCCGGGGATGCCAGAGCCGTGCCGGGGCCTGGCAAAGTTTTTGGCAACCGGGATGGGGTGGGTGAAGCCGCCCCGGAGCGGGTGACAGTAAATATTTTATTAAACATCTCTCCGTGGTCGTTTCGCTAATAGCTTCTATCGATGGCGACGTAAATGGGCCTTATTAAATCTTCCCCCTGTCAGGACATCGATGGGGACGTCTCCGGCAGGATTCGGCACCCGGAGGGTTGATTAAAGCCGGGAAGAACCGAGGGGTCCCTGTCCCTTGTCCCCTGTCCCCATGGGGATGCAGCGGCCGGTGGCTGCATCCCCAGGGATGCTCGGGCGGGATGCGCAGAGGCACCGAGCGCGGTCCCCCATGACCCCATCATGGGGACGGGGGACACGGCAGGTTCCCCCTGGGCTTGTGCTGCTGGCGGCGGCCACCGTATGTCCTTGAGCGATGGCCCCGAGCCTCCCCGCGCCCGGCAGCTCCCGCGCCGGGAAGGTGGGGGCGATGCGGCAGCAGGACGCCCACCGCCGCAGCCCGGGTGTCTCGGCGGTGTCCCACCCCCTGTGTTGCGGTGGGGCTGCGGGGTGCTCCTGCCGCCCCCCCGCCACAACGCTCGGGACCGGGACACGGGCACCCCCGGGGGGGGGGTCTTATCCCTGGAAGAAGTGGGGGGCTGCCTTGGGGGGGGGTGGTGGGCACGGGATGTCACCGAGGAAGGACCCTCGGCTGGGGACAAGGGGACGGTGGGCAAACGGGGACCCCGGCCGGGGCAGCACCTCCTCACCCTGCACGGAGCAGGGTGTGTGTGGGGGGGGAACGTGGTTTAACCCCCGCAGGGCAGCCCGGGGGTGGTTGGGGGTGGCGGTGGGACCCCCCCACGCCCCCCCCTGTACCCTGGAGCAGCAGCGCTGCCTGGGAGCAACTGCAGAGGAGGAGGGGGCAGCTAAAAATAGAGGCGGGCGGCCCAAAGGCTCCCTCCCGGCTGCTGATTTATTTATTACCTAATTCCTGCCTGGAATCGCGGGCCCGGGAGGAATTTGGGGGGGGGGGGGGGGGGGATGCGGGGAGGGCAGCGGTTGCCACCAGGGCTGTGTCCCCCATGCCAGCAGCCGGGCGGCACGGCCACGGTCCCACTGCCGTACCGGGAAGGGGGGAAGGAGCTGGGGAACCGGGGAACACCCCCCCCCCACCGTGGGGCAGGGGATGGGGTGCTTGGGGCACCCACACCGTTCCCCCCCCGGGGTCACAGGGACTCCCCACCAGCCGGCATGGGGGTTTGGGGTTTGGTGGGTGCACAGATTGCGTCAGACCCCCTGCAGCCCCCCAACCTCCGTCCCCCCCAATCCTCCGCGGTGGCCCCGGTTCCTCGGGTGGCCGCAGCTCCCGCTGCCACCGAGCCCTGGCCATATGTCCCAGGCCGGAGAGCATCTGTCGGTGCTGGCAGGAGCCCCCGGCCCCCACAACCACCAGCACAGGGCTGAACGGGGCGGGGGGGTGCCACCGCCACCGCCGCCCCCCAAGGGCAGGGCAAGGGGGGCTGAGCAGGATTTTGGGGGGGCACGGGACCACCTGTGCCCCCTGGGGCTGGCGGAGACACCGGCGCGATGCCACTGGGGTCCCAAAGAGCACCGGGATGCTTCAGCCAAGCCCTGCCACCGTGGGACCCCCCACTGACCCCAGGCCCCCCCCTGTGCCTGCCCCACACGTCGGGGGCGATGCAAAGGGGCAGAGCCCGGCCCCCGGGGTGATTTGCCCCTCGCAGGATCTGGCCCATTCCCACCCGTGGGGCTGCGGGGTGTCTGCGGGCCCCACGGCGCCGGGTGTATGGGGGGGAAGCACGCGGGGCTAGCACACACACAGGGACACGCGGGGACACCGAAACCCCCCCCCGGCCCCCGCTGCGACGCAAGGGATTCCCTGGCTTGTCCCGGGGTCTCCCCGAGAAAAACCCTTCCCTGAGCCCCACCGGGAGGTGCCGGGGCCGGGGCTGGATCAGGCCCCCGAGGCGTGGCGGGGGCAGCACCCCCTTCCCCAGGGCTGGCGGAGGCAGCCAGGGGCCCCCCAGACCCCCCCAGCCCAAGGGGGACCCCGTCCCCAGCCCTCGCCCCTCTGGAGGGGACACTCGGCCGGGGATGCCCGACCTGCGTGGGGCCGAGGGGGTGCCCAGGGCTGGGGTGGGGGGGTGCTGGGGGTTCTAGGAGGGGGGGGGGATTTAGGCTCCCCACGTCCCCCCTCCGCCGTCACCGCGCCGCCATCCCCAGACAAAGCCTCTGCGCCGGGTTCTCCCGCCGCCTCCCCCACGCAGCTCGGCTCAGGCGAAGGACAAAGCCGCTCCGCCTGGCTGCCCCCACCGGGGCGCGACGGACCCCCCACCCGGGGCTGGCCGGGGGGGACACAGGTGTCCCCGCTGCCCCTGGGAGCGCCACAAGCCCCTCAGGGAGGGGGGGATCCCCCAAACCTCCCAAACACCTTCGGAGAGCCCCGTCCCCGCACTGCGGGGTGGTGGTCCCCGCCACCGAGGCGGTGTCACCGCAGCCACCACGGCCCCCCAGCCCTGCGCAGGGTCCCAAGGTCACAGGGAAGGTCGGGAGGGGCAAGGGGGCGCTCCCCCCCCCCCGCCTCCCCTGCACTGCACAACCCCAGCCTCGACGGCTGCGCCACGGCACGCCGGGCACTCCCCGGCACGTTGAGGCCACCAGCACCGCGCAGTGCCGGAACCCGCCGGGAGCCCCCAGCACCGACCCCGGACTTTGCACCCACAGCACCGCGCACGGCCCCGGCACGGGGTCCTGCCGGCCCCGGTGTGTCACTGCCCGCGCCAGACCACCGCGGCCGGCCGCCGGCGTCACACCAGGGCCGTTGGCGGCATGGGGTCCCTCTGGTTTCGGCGGGTGCCGAGGCGGGGGCAGAGTGGGGCTGGTTGCCCCAGCCAGAGCCACCCCAGCGCTGCGTCCCCAGGGTGGTGGTGGCAGCCGGGGAGCACCAAGGTCCCTTGGTCCCTCAAACCGCTCGGCCGTGTCACCCTTCACCGCCTCGCGGCTTCGGGCCCCGCCGCCACGCCGTCCCCGAGCACAAACAACCCCGCGGTCCCCTGACTCCGGCGGCTGGGGATTGCTCCGAGCACCCACCGCCGGCACGGTGTCCCCAACGTCCCTTGTGTCCCCCCACCACGGGCGGGGGAAGCCATCCCTGGGGTCCCCATTGCTGCCGTCCAACGGGGTCCCCACCGCTGTCACCTCCCCCCGCGCCCCCTCACCTGCCACAGCCCCGCGCGACGGGGAGCGTCGGGAGGAGCCGGGGTGCCCGGGGGGGCAGCGGGGGCATGTGCCGGGGCGCGGGGGCCGCGGCCGCTGGCAGCTCTGCGCGGCGGAGCAGCGGTGGCGACGCCGGCCGTGCCCGGGCGCGTGTGGGAGCCGCGACGCAACGAGGCAAAAGAAGGGGGGGGGGGGGGGGGGGATGTCGAGGGGGGGCTTCCCCGCCCCACACCCCCGCGTCCCCCCCCCCCCTCCTCCTCACGGCGGGCAGTGACCTTGAGGCCGCGGCGCTGGCAGGGGACGGGGGAGGCGGATTATTTTTAGCCGGGCAGCGTCGCTCCCGGCGCGTCCTCATTGTCACCGCCGTGGGCTGCCTCCCGCGCCCCGCTGCCCCCCCTCCCCAAAGGTGTGTGTCCCCCCCCCCCCCCGACTCACCGAGGGCTGCGGGGTGCGCAGCGGGTGGGAGCAAAGGGGGGGGGGCCGAATGGGCCCCGGACCCCCAGCTCCTCGGGGTGCCCCCGGGGCAACCCCCCCCCCCCCCCCGCCGTGGCGTCCCCTCCCCAAAGAGCCGCACTGCTCCCAGGCCCCCCCCCACCTCCACTGCCCCGCTCCATCCCCGCTCCCCCCGCCGGGGGGTCCCCACAAGCCGGGGGATCCCCAGGAGCCCGGGGAATCCCCAGGAGCCGGGGGGGTTCCCCAGCAATGGAAGGTCCCCGGGAGCCGGGGGGGGGGATCCCCAGCCCAAAGCCGCCCCCACCCCCCCGCCAATTCGCCCACCTGCAGGCAGACCCCGGCCTCCGCTCCCCTCGAGCGCTGCCGCCGGTGACCATGGCCCGGTGTCGGCACGTGCCGGCGCGGCGGCGAGCCGGGGCTGCCGGGATGCTCCGCCGGCCGAGTTGGGGGCCGGGGGCGGCCGAGCCCCCCAGCTGCGGCCTGGCGATCTCGCCGGGGCCCCCCCTCCTGCCGCTGCCGCCGCCGCCGCCGCCCCGTGCCTCGGTTTCCCCAGCGCGGCGGCGGAGGCCGCGGGGCTGCCGGGGCGGCGATGCGGGGGCGGCGTTGCGATTCCGCTCACACGCGCAGCCGCGCACCACCCGGTTCCCCCCGGCCACCGCAGCTATTGTCTGCCGCTAAATTTAGCCGCCACGACCGGCTTCCCCCCCCCCCCCCCCCCCCCCATATTTTAATTGCCACATCTGCGGGGCCGTGGGCCGTCACCCGCCCCGACCACCCACGCCGCCGCTCCTCCCGCCCCACCCCGTGCCCACCATCAGCCCACCCGTGGCAAACGGGAGCCGCCGTGGCTCTGACCCGCCCGCGGAGCCCCCCCCCCCGCCCCCCGCCCGGTAGCCCCCGGTGGCACCGAAAGCTGCCCCGTGGCCTGTTCACGGGGGCGTGAGCGGGACCCAGCGCCCAGGGTGACACGGGGACGGCGGGGGTCGCACCCAGCGGGCATGCGATTGCCATGGGGACCCCCCCCACAGACCCGGGGGGGGGACGGGGGGGAACGACGGGACATCGGGTTGTCCCCCCTGCGCGCCCCCTCCCCCCGGGTTTGTCGTGCTGGGCCGGCTGAGGTGGGCGTGCGGGGACGGGTGGGGGGGGGGGGGGCGGGTCTGGGGGGGTGTGGGTGCTGCCCACCCCCCTGCAGCATCACACACACACACCCCCCCCCGCTCCCTTTGTCAGGCCAGAGGCTGCGGGCACACGCGTGTGCGGGGGGGGCGTGCGAGGGTGCGCAGCGGCCTCTGCGCGGGGGCTGCGCTCGCGGGGCTGCGGGGACGGGGGTGTGCGTGGAACAAAGGGCGGGGGGGGGGGGACACGGGGGGGGTGCACAGGGTGGGGTGGGGGTGTGCGCGGGGGGGTGCAGGGCGGCGTGTGTGCAGCGCGCGGCTGTGGGGGCCGCAGCGTGTTGGGGTGTGCACACGCGGGGGGTGTCTGTTGCGTGCAGGGGGGGACACGCGGTTGTGAGTGTGTGTGTGTGAGTGTGTGTGCACACGCACACGGGTGTCACACCGGGCTCTGTGTGTGTGTGTGTGCACACGCAAGGGTCGCATGCACGGCGTTGTGCGCGTGCAAGGGGTTACGTGTGAGTGCGTGTGCAAGGGTGTCACGCTGGGCTCTGTGTGTGCGGAGGTGTGCACGCACACGGGTGTCACAACAGGGGAGGGGGGTGTGTGTGCACACGGGTGTCACACGGGGGGGTATGTGTGTGGTGTGCACACGGGTGTCACAACAGGGGAGGGGGGTGTGTGTGCACACAGGTGTCACACGGGGGGGTATGTGTGTGTGTGCACATGGGTGTCACAACAGGGGAGGGGTGTGTGTGCACACAGGTGTCACACTGGGGGGGTTTGTGTGCACACGGGTGTCACACAGGGCTCTGTGTGTGTGTACGCACATGGGTGTCACACCACGCTCTGTGTGTGCGTGCACAGACGGGTGTCACACGGGGGGGGGTGTGCCCATGGGTGTCACACTGTGTTTGTGTGTCTGTGTGTGCGCACACGGATGTCACACCGTGTGTGTGTGTGCACATGGGTGTCACAACGGGGGGGTGTGCGTGTGTGTGCATGCACACAGGTGTCACACCAGGCTGTGTGTGTGTGCGTGTGTGCATGCGCACACGGGTGTCACACCGGGGGGGGGGATGTTTGCACGGGTGTCACACCAGGCTCTGTGTGTGTGTGTGCGCGCACACACGGGTGTCACCTGGGGTGTGTGTGCACACATGGGTGTTACACGGGGGGTTGTGTGTGTGTGTGTGTGCGCACAGGTGTCACGGCGGGGGGGGTGTGTGTGCGCAGTGCTGCAGTGTGCGGGGGGGTGTGTGTGTGTGGCGTGCAGGGCAAGGGGGGGGGCCAGGCCCGGCGCTGCCCCGGGCGCTGCGTGGTGCAGGGGCGGTGCGTGGTGCGGGAGGAGGGGGGGGCAAGGGGGGGGCCTGAAGGAGCGGGGGGGGGGGGGCTGCGTGGTGCAGGGGGGTGTGCACAGTGCGGGGGTGGGGGGGCATGGTGCAGAGCGTGCGTTCTGCAGAGGATGTGCATTGTGCGGGGCCGGGGGAGGGGTGTTACGGGGGGGGGATGCTTGGTGCGGGGGTGGGATGCCCGGTGAGGGGGGGGAGGATTCCCGGGGCAGGGAGGGGATGCCCGGTGCTGGGGGGGGGGGGCGTCCGCGGGGGGGGGGAATGCCCGATGCGGGGCGGGGAATGCCCGGTGCGGGGGGCTGGGATACCCGGTGAGGGCGGGGGGGGGGATGCCCGATGCGGGGGGGGGGATGCTCAGCCCGGTGCAGGGCGGGTGGGATGCTCGGTGCGGGCCGGGGACCGCGGCGGGGGGATACCCGATACGGGGGGGGGGGGAATGCCCGGTGCGGAGGGGCTGGGATGCCCGCTGCGGGGGGGGGCTCCGCGGGGGAGGATGCCCGGTGCAGGAGGGGGGATACCCGATGCTGCGGGGGGGGGGGGGGAATGCCCGGTGCGGGGGGGGGCCTGGGATGCCCGGTGCGCGGGGCGGAGCTGCGGGGGGGGGATGCCCGGTGCAGGGGGGTGGGATGCCCGCTGCGGGGGGGGGGGGGGGAGAGCTGCGGGGGGGGATGCCCGGTCCAAGCCCTGCGCCTGCGCGGGCTCTGCGAGGATCCCGGGGCCGCGTGACCGCCCCCCCCCCGCGGGTTCCCCCACCCCCGCAGCGGAGCAGCCCGTTCCCATGGCAACGCCGCCCCCCCCCCCCCCCCACCATCGGGCTGCGCACGGCCCCCCCCCCGCCCCGGGGGGAGGGGGGGGGAGGGGCGATGGAGAGGGAGGGGGAATCCCCGGGGGGGGGGGCGGGGCGGGGAATCCCTCCCCTCTCCGCCGAGCTCCGCCCCCCCCGGTGGCGGGGAACCCCCCCCCGCGGCGGGCACCGACCCCCCCGGGACCGCTTGGCTGCGGGGGGAGGACACACCGGGACCCCCCCGCCCTGCAGTGTGGGGGGGTGTTCCCCCGTTAACCCTTCCCGAGCCCCGGGATTCCCCCGCACTCCGCCTTTGCGATGGCGGGGGCCCTCCCTGCCCCGGGGGGTGGGGGGTCACCCATTAACCCCGTACTTGCGGTGGGGGGGTCCCGATCTCCCCCCCCCCCCCGAGGGATTCCCCCCATTAATCCCTTCTTTGCAGCTGGGGAACCCCCACCCTGCGCTGGGGGGAGGTTCCCCCAATAACCCCCCCTGCACTGGGGGACCCCTTCCCTGCATTGGGGGCGGGGGGGGCAAGCCCCCATTAGCCCCTTCCACCCACACACCCCCCCCTTGAGCATAGCGGGGAGGGGGGGACGCTGCACCACGGGGGATCCCCCTCCCCTGGGACTGACACAGGGGCTCAAGCCCCCCCAGGACCCCGGGGAGAGGGGGGGGGACACGCCACAGCCCCCCCAGCCTGGCTGGGTCCCCTAGGCGTGTCGTCCCCCCCCCCGCGGGGGGACAGCAGGGCATTGCCGCAGTGCCGAGGAGGAGGAGGAGGAGGAGGAGGAGGAGGGTGGGCTCCGCTGCACAAAGCCAGGGCTGTGCAGAGCCTCTGCGCCATGGGGGGGTGGGGGGGGACGCGGGGGGGGGGCACTCCCGGCACCCCAGGGATTGGGGGGGGGGGGGGAGGAACGACACAAATCTGTGGCCTGGGGGACGTGGGGACAGGGGGGCTCAATGAGGGGATGCGGGGAGGGGAACACTCACTCACGGAGGGGCGGGCAGGGTGGGTGGGGGGACACGGGGGGGGGGTGCAGGGAGGGCGCGGGGGGGCAGGGCAGCTGCCTGCAGCCTCCTCCTCCTCTGCTGAGCCACAGACACCCCCACAACCCACTGGGGGGAAGACACAAAGGGGGCGCCCCCCCCCCCCCCGCCAAGACATCCCCAATCCAGGCAGAAACCATGGAAGATTCCAGTAGGATTTCCAGCCGCCATTTCTGGGGAGGAAATGACACCCCCCCCTCCCGAGCAAGCCAGCAAAACAGCCCCCCCCAACCCCAGCCCTTTATTCCTTCAAGTTAACAGGGGTTGGGTGGTTTTTTTTCATTTTTAATTGGGTTCAAACACAACAAACTTCTCACAGAAAGGGGGGGGGGGGCACCGGGTACACTCCTCCCTGTCCCTACCGGCCATCTGGGGCTGGGGGGGACAGTGGCAGGGACCTTCAGCCTGCAGGTGGCAGAGGGCCGGGGAGAGCCCCCAACGGCCGCAGGGTCTGGGGTTCAGCATCGCCTCCTCAAAGCCCTTCACCCCCAAAGTGCAATCGCCCCCGCAGCCTGGAGGGGTCCTGCAGCCCCCCCCCCCCGCTGGCAGGTGACCCTCGGCGGGGACAGAGGCCACCCTGGCCGCCCCTCTGTTTAGTGCCATCAGAAGGACACCCCAGCAGGACCAGGAGCCAGCTCTGGGTTTAACCGGCAGCCCCAGTTAAACACACAAATAAGCACCAACATCAACGGAGCTGCTGCCGGGGGTGGTGGTGGTGGGGGGGGTTACAGCTCAGGAAAAGAGTTTCACCCCCAAAAGAGCCGGGAAAGGGGAGAGGGAGAGAGGAAAAGCCAGTCCCTGCTCCAGGTGAGGGGCAGGACTCGGGCTGAGCCCCTCCGGCACTGCGCGGGTGCCGCCACCGCTCTCCCACGGGAGCTCACCCATTTCTTCTTGCTTGGGCCAGCAGAGAGAGCCCAGGGCCAGCAGAGAGAGCCCGGGGCTGTGGCCGAAGCGGGACACAGCCAGGTTAGTGGCCCAGCGGCGGGTGAAGCTGCTGAGGTGACAGTCCCCCATCCACAGCCCTACAGGGCACGTTCTTGCCCCAGGCTGGGAGCAGGCAGGGGAAGAAGCGGAGGGAGAAGCAGCAGGTTCCCTTCTTGGGGCAGTTCTCGGGCAGCGCGGGGTTCGCAGCCCCTCCAGGAACCCTCCAGTCCCACCAGCAGCGTGTGAGGCCGCGGGCAAGGCCACCAGGGAAGTGACAGAGAGAAGTCTGGTGCCAGCGTCCTGCACGGACAAGGCAGGAACCACGCCGCGCTGAGTTATTTCTCCCATTCCCTCTCCAAGATAGAAGCTCGTTTTCTCTCTGCCCCACACCACCGCGCTGAGCTGCTTCTCTCATGGCGGTTCCTCCTCCCCATCCGAGATCAAGAGGAGAGAGGTGGCAGTCTGGAATCTCTTCGGGGACACCCCAGGACAGAGGACGGGTGAGGTCCCTTCCTCCCGACGGCTTCAAAAATTCACCCCGCGGAGCAGGAGGGTAGAAACGGGGCTGAAGGCGGTTGGGCTCCGGTCCAGGCTGCGAGCGGGTGAACGCAGGGCGCTGAGCCAGCACGGGGCGGGGGGGGATCCCCGCCTCGGCAGGATGCGCCCCACAAGCTGCTGAAGGTCTGGAAGCGAGTTAATAGGGGTTTTGGTTTTTTTAAGACAACAACCGAATTTGGAAGCATGAAGGTAGTGTTAGTCTGTCCAGGTCATCGCTGTGGAGGGGTGAGCACGTCACGGTGCAGAGGGGGGACAGGGCATCAGTGAGGACACTGCAGGGTCCCAAGGCCACGCGAGCGGTGGCCTCGTGCTTATTTTAAATCCAAGAAGAGAGAAAGACAAAAAGTGGGGGCGGGAAAGGGAAACAAAAGGCGAGGAGGTTCCTTGCGTCTCCTGTTTTCATCCGAGCAGAGCCCGGAGCTGGCGGGGGTGGCTCCAGCCCACTGTCCAGGGGGGACACGACGATCAGCTCTAGTTCTACTTTTGGCTGTTGTACGCTTTGTGCCTCTGATTCATGGGGTTTTCCGGAGACTTCATCCACTCCTTTTTGAGGAGCTGCTTGAGCTGGGACAGCCGCATGTTGGGGTTCTCTTGTTTCAGGCGCGGCAGATTGACCTCTTCAAAAGCCGTGAAGGCAGCTTTCATCCGGCGCTCGGGATGCCGGTCCGGATCATTGCCGACGCTGCCGGGGAGAGGTGGGGGGGAATTGAGAGAGAGACACGGATCAGAGACACCTCCCTGCAGGCACCGGCCAGCGTCCCGCTCTCATCCGCCGTCAGCGCAACTGTGTGCCTACAGAACTCGGGCGATAAAGCGGAAACCCCCGTGGCGCTTCCCCTACCCGCTTCAAATCCTCTCCACAGAACAACGGGGCAGGGAACGTGTCCCGTTCTGGCCGTTGAGATAGAAAGTCACAGGCAAAGCGTAAAAAGCAGCCAGTTCTGGGGGAGGGAGGGAGGGAGCGCCTGCAAGAATTTCTCGTAAGGAAAGCGGCGCCTTCAAAGGAGAGCACCGCTACGATGCGGCCGCATACCTGAGGACAGCAATGGCATCTTCAATCGTCCTGGCCTCCACCGATCCTTCCTCCAGCACCCTTCTGTTGATGTTCTCTTCCAAGGGAACCTCCAAGTGAGTCTTCTCCTTCTCCACTGCCCAGGGGAAAGGGAAAACCATTAAGGTCAAATCCAGCCTGCGCGAAAACCCTCAGAAGAGGCAGGGTCTTCTCCAAAGCACTCCGAAGACTCAGCCGGAGTTCAGCCCCGGTGCTGGGAAAGAAAAGCGCCTGCTCTGCAGCTCTGTTTCTCCACCTCAAGGTGACAGGAGGTTTCTTTTTCCCCCATTTGGGTCTTAGACACAGCAAAGGACGCAGCACACAATAGCTGCAGGCAGCTCTTGCTTTCTCAACACCTCGTCCTTCAGCGACCGTAGGTGAAAAAGGAACAGTCCCCCCCCTCCACCCCACCCCCTGCGGCTCTCAGGGCCTTTCTGTGGTACCACCAAACCTGTATCGGCATTCTCCCTCTGCTGCTGGTCTTTTCTGATCGTCTCCTCGATCTGGGCCCTGGTGACTTTGCCCGGAGTGACCTGCTTGGGCGACTTCCCTTTCAGCTTCGAGTCTTCCTCCTCCAGCAGGCGCTGCAGCTCCTTCTTGCGTTCCAACTGCTCCAGCCGCCGCTTCTCCCTCTCCTCCTGGAAGGGAGAAAGGACCGGGTCACCTCCACCCTTACGCCTTCCATCACCCCCCGCAGCAGCAGAGGGATCAAACTACCCCTTAGAGAAGCAGGGAACCCCGCTTGAACAGCAACAAGCACCTCGCTTCTGCAGCTTACGCAGCACCGACCTCACCTTCTCAGAAGAAATGTTGGCAGGTTCCCCCCGACCTCCAGTGAGACAGCGAGCGCCCGTCCCGTCCCTCCAGAATAATAATTTCCCCCGTCCCCACCCGCGCTGGCTCCCCAGGACGTCAGTACCGTGAAACACAACCCTGCCGTCCAGAAGGAGCGGGAGGCACCAGCCAGGACTGCCGGCAATCGGATTAAGTTTTCCACTTTTAATTTTAATAAGTGGTCGGAGGTTGAAAGTTCAGCGGTTGTTCGAGACAAGCCAGGCAAGAGGCTGAATCCGTCCTCAGGCCTGGCTCACGCTCTTCCTAAGAGCCAGGGCGGGCGGTTAGACCGAATCCAACAAGGCATACAGCTCTTGTGGTAATTTTAAAGTGCTTCTCAAGGAGTTTAAGAGCCACTCTGCCCTCCAAGGCCCAGGGAAGAGGGCGACAAGACCATGCAACAAGTCCCTAGGGGCTTTCACCTCTTTGGCTTCGGGTTTTTTATTTTTTCCTCCTCTCCCAAAACCCGTGAGGTTTGGCAAAAAGAAAGAAACGAGTGAACATCTCTCTGGGGCAGCATCACATGCTGCAGAGCACTTCGCATTTAGGTTAGTTACATGGACACTTAATTACGGCTCTCATCCATTATTCACAGGGACGGCACGACGAGCTGATCGAGCGTTAACGGAACGGGTTTGCTCAAAGGCAGCAGCTGCCCAGCAAAACCACCCCAGCAGTAACGCAACCTGCTGTCTTCATCGGTGTTTAAGGAGCAGGAGCAGAGCTACACCCGTTGGGGTAAGGCCCTCTTCAGAGACGGTAAGCCGGGCTGGGCGTTGAGACTCTATTCAACAAAAAAAAAAAAAAAAACAAAACCAACCCCCATAAGTTGCTCCACGGCTTAAGAGTTTAAAGAAAAACCCATCAAAACACAGAATCAAAGCTCACAACCACTGAAACAAAACATGCCCTGGGGCTGCCGCTGCTTCCGTCAAGCGGAGCAAGGACCAGGCCTTTCAACCCGGCTGGGAAGGGAAGGGAAGGGAAGGAAAACCTCGCCTACCTCCACTCTGAGCAGCTGGGGCCGAGGATGGAAGAAAAGCCATTAGAGGGACGAAGCCTTTATTACAACTGGCAGTCTTCAAATTCTTGGTCATTAAGTGCTTAGTGCCAGTGCCTTGAGACACAATGCCCCGGCAACTGGACCGTGCATGATTTCAAAGTGCAAACTCATTTATTTAAGACGTCGGCTTTCCCTGCCCGCTGTTTTCCTGTCAAGCCTCTCCCTCTTCTAGTAAAGGTTGAGTAAACAAACGTGCTCGGTCGCCCAGATTAGGAGGGATTTTGGCCACTCCTGGAACAGGCAGGGTGTCACGAGGGGAGGGGGAAGACTGTTTTACCCCCTTAAAATGTTACATACAGGGATATGGCTGAGCAAGAGCAGCCACGGTGCTTTGTCCGCCCTCACTCAGCACAGCTCCAGGTGGGATCTCCGGCTCGGCCACCAGCTTCTGCTTGAGCGTCGGGCAGTTTTGAGGAAGAATATGGGAGAAACCCCCCAAACCGAAGAGATTAACGCACCCAAACAGAAGGAGGGCCACAGAAATCACGGAAAGGCCAGCAGTCAGGGAGAGTAAGCCATTTAATTAGACGTAAAGCGCGTGCAAGAGAAGCAGCGCTGCGTGTTCCGGATACCGGTACCGTGCCTAGAACATGGGATAGCGCAAAGAAATCATCCCCCGACCGCTCCTCCCGACTCCCGAAGCTCAGGGGTGACTGCACAAGGTAACGCAGAGAAGGTGCTGGCACACCCCAGCAGGCGCGGCTGGGGCTTGAATCATTCCGGAGACAGGGAAGGAGTGGATACACAAGTGCTAATGACCTCAAGAAAGGGAGCACGACATTTCAGAGCAGAAATGTTATTTATAGGCAGAGAAGATTATCTTTTACCCCAGCTCATTACAGAAAGGGAAGTGTCCTGCGAGGCAGCTAGCTCAGCAGCCTGTCTCACATCACGCCGCCCAGCTGGGATGCCGACACGTCCGACGGAGCAGAAATTCAAGGATAATGCTCTGCTGCCCATAGCTCCTTTCAAACAAAACTCTCCAAAAAGGACGCATCCGCTTAACGAAGGGGAAACAGAGGCGCAAGCAGGGTGCAGGGCCTTCCTCCTGCCCTGCGAGCTGCAAGGGGACCTCCAGTTACCGCTCTCCCCCAGCTGCTGCTCCCCGCTCTCTGGCATTTACAATCGAGTTTCTATTTGCGGAAAGTAAATAAGCTGGCACCGTTACTAATTTGTCACAAGATCTGCAAAATCGACACGCTCAGGTTTCCCCAGCGGCCCGTCACGTCCAGGTCTGCTCCGCACCTTCCGCTGCTCCCGAAGCCCGAGGGGCCTGAAGCTGTCATTTTTTGGAAGGCTTTTCTCAGGTCAGGCCAAACCAAACTAATCCCTTTATGAATCAGCTTAAACGTCCTGATGAAAGAGATGTGGATTTGCCTCAGTGAAGCGTACCGCAAAGCTATTAGAAAACTGGAAAGGAAATTAATGATTTTTCTCCCTCAACGCTGCCACGCTCCGCAGGGCACCGGGAGGAGCAAGGGGTGAGACTTCTTCAGCTGGACACTTCTGTTCCCCAAGGATTTGTCCGTTAAAATGCCAGTTTCCAGCCTTGCCCGAGCAAGGAACAATTCATCGGCTTTCACAACAGCTTCCCACCTGCTAGCCAGGAGGAGAACAAGGTCCCACGCACACGGCTTTGAGAGCAAGCGGTCAATTGAAGCGGCAGCGCTCCCAATCAACCTCTTCGCGTGAGGCCCCGAGGAAGGCAGGAGAGCATCGTGCTGGCCTGGCGTGCCCGCTTCTCGCCCTGGCAGAAGGGCAAAAGCAATGCAAAAAATGACGCAGTCAGAAGACAAGCGGGGCAGAACTGACCCGGAGTACGTCTAAGCGCTCGCTGAGGTACGCCAGAGCTTCGAGATGGGATCAAACATGCCCCTTCCATCGCCCGCAGGCAGTCAAAGCAAGCGTCGAAGGGATACTGGAGCCGGAGGAAGATGGTTCTGGGGTCTGAAGCCCAGCCTGGTGTCGTTGGGTATTTCCCCACGACATCTCTGTCCCCTGCATTGCTCCTTCAAGCCATTAGATTTCAGTATTGCGTACCTGGTACCCCACAGACGTCCTCCAAAGAGGGAAGAACGGTCATTCGACCTGTCTCGCACTTTAACTGAAGAAGAGCTGGTGCTCACAGCTGAGTAATTCTGCACTGAATCAGAGGAGAGGGGGGAGAGAAAGTCACCGCTCGCCTGCCTGCGATGCCACTGCAGCGGGGACCTGTCGGTACGCGACCCTGCCAGCCCACACCCCGTGACTGAGGCGAACGGGAACGAGAAAGGCATAAAGAAAAGAGTCGCTGCTCCCTCGTGCACTATCTGCACTCTCCTAGCACAAGTACTCGCCCTGCGTTTGACTTGAATTTTTCCCCGGACCCTTTGTACACAAGTACAAAGCGTCTCCTCGCTCCCACATCATCCGCACGCCCTCCCTTCGCCATTCCCACCGAGGAGAGCCATGGGAGAGACCTCCGCGGGACGGTGCTGCCGATGCCACGCCGGGCAGAGAGAAGGGTGCCAAGGGGCTTTGAGCGGCCGCTGAACAAGGAGGAACCGCTTTCCTGGCAATATGGGCACTCAGCAAACAGAGCCCCGGCAAAATACAGCCTGAATGGGGAGAAGGGCTTGTCCTCCCTCGGCCAGACAGCCCTGGCGGGAGTTTGGGAAGGAGACTGGGAATTGGGCTGCGTCCTTCCAGCGGACACCTTGGCTCCAGCAGCAGCCCCAGCCAATGAGATCTTCCTGCATGTGCTCGCAGGGCACAAAGTGGCCAAACCCAAGGTCACCAGAGAGAAGAAAGTCTGACTCCAGCTGCGAGACCTCTGCCCTTGACAGATACTCCACCAGTCCTTTCCTTCCCGTAATGCTCCAGCCGATTTAATGGTTTGTCACCCTTCCAAGCCTGCCCGCAGCTTCACCCGGGACGCACACGCGTCTGTGGCTGTTGCACCACCGGAGACACTTTAGCTAATTGCACGGAGAAAAACCACGCTGTCATCAGGCTGATGAGGACTGTCACGCTCTGAGCTGCAGTCTAACTTCGCATAGGAAGAACGAAGGCACAGAAAGGATGAAAACACCCAAATGTTACAGGAAAAGCAGTTACCTAGGTAAACTCCTGAGTATTCCAGCAAGAAGGATGGAGATTTTGCACTTTCCCGCCAGAGCTCTCCAGAGAAGGTAACAAGCTGTGACTTGTGCTGAAGTGCCAGAGGAGGAATACACACATCGCAGGCTGGTGACATTAGCTCAGATGTTCCTTTATGCATCACAGAGCCACCAAACGAGTGTCATCCTCTGTTAGCACAGGACGGTTGCTCAGAGAGCAGGGCAGGGTGGCATTTAAAGAAACCCCAGAACGCAGCAAAAGCAAACAACAGGACAGTCGTCTGGTGACAGCGAATCTCATGACAGCAGATGCGCATTTTGAACGTTCGGCTTCCCTACGCTCAAGTATTAACCTTGATGTGCATCGCTGCCCCGTCAGCGAGGCCACCAGACTGCCACGCAGAGCCACCAAACCCCGTAACAGAAACAGAGTTCTGCGCTTTCCCTTGTTTCACTGGGGCTCCAGTGATCCTCTGCGGGGAAAAAGGGATTTAAGGGGAGCACGGGGTTCTGTCTCAGCACGTCCCAAAGGCTTTCAGCCACTCCTGCCTGCTGGCGGTGCAGGAATTCAGAGGTGCTGCCCGGGTGCGCTGCGGTGCCGTTAATGTGTTACTGCCATCGCCCGGAGAGCTGGGGAAGAGCTGGAAGAGCTGCTCGGTGCTGGGTGGGAGGTGCTGAGAGCATCCTCCTACACGCAGCGCCATCCCCTCCTCCGGGTGCTGTAGCTGGGAGCGACACGAGTCCCTCCTGCAGCATATGGCCGTGGCCGGCAGCGTTATTTCCATGCTGGCACCAACTCCCGGGAAGTTTGACTCCTGTGAACCATTTCGTTTCTGTCCTCTCTAGGCTGAGGATGGAAAATAATTTACAATCTGAGTCACAAATCCCTTCCCCACCGGGATGCAATGGGGCACAGGCAGCTTCTTCCATTCTCCGTGGGTATATTCCAGCCTGATGACACGGGCGAAGCAGATGAGAAAGGTTTCACTCATTTATTTTGCCCCAGCAACCCACTCATTCCTGTCTCCTGGCCATTTGCTTCCCCTCACAAAGCCTCAGCCTTCGCTTTGGCTGTGGCAGCGTCTGCGTGCGGCTCCGGCAGCAGCAGAGCCCCCGTGAGAGTACAGTGAAGCTCCGAGCCTTTCTGGCAGGACAGTCCCCACCTGAGTGGAGAATTCTGCTGCCGTGAGCTGCAAGGTCCCCAGGCGGGTTCGTGGGAGGCAACCGCACTAAAACATGGCATTTGGGTAAAATTCAGACCTAGAGAGGGGACCAGAGAGAGGGGTTGGCTGAGCTATCACGTGGAAACAGCCTCACTGGTTTCATAAACTCCAGTCTGAGGCTCTGGGATGGACCCTGCTTTTCCAGTTCGCCAATTCCAGCTCACGACACGGCTCCCCTCTCCAGACTCCCATGCCCCTTGCCTGCGGGAGGCTGTTTTGGAAGCCCAGTCAAATAGGTCACTGTTGGCAAAATCTTAAGTAGAGTAATAATAAGTCCTTGTTCCAGGAAGTAATTAGGCAGCATTACAGGATTGCGTGGGGGAACAGCACACAGGACTCCAAATTCCAAACGTCAAGACACATATTAGGGGTGAACTCATGCAGATGTACACAGCACGCAGCTATCAAGGTCACGGGGACGCCCTGGCTTCCTGCCTGCCCGGCCAGCGTGCTCAAGTACCGACACACAAAGTTCACTAAGCACCGAATTCACAGAGCGGCACAAACCCAGTAACCCCATCAATCCCATTTACGTCATCAACAGAAGCCCTGTCTGCTTAGCACGACGACAGAGACATCATTTCAGAAGAGGCAGCTAAAGTAACACCAACAATTGTTTCTAGAAAAATCCACAAAACCAGAAGGTAGATTTTGTCTAGAGCCGATGCAGGACAACGTCGAAAACCAAATCACCCAGAAATAAGCACTAAAACGCTCTGTTTATTGAACACCGAGGCAAATGTGCACCCAGGGTGGAGCGAGCTGCTAAGAGCAAACCAGAGAGAATCTTTTGAGAGAGAGACACGTCCTGATGCGTGGCACACCAAGTCAGGGAGGAAAAAAAAAAAAAACCAAACAAAACTTTGTAATCCTTAATCCTGCTGATTTCTTTTTCCTTCTACAAAAAAAAATAAATCAAAGAAAAGTTAAGAAAGGAAAAGAAAGAAAAAAAAGCTAACAAACTGCTTGTCAAAAATCAAGCCCTGCAGCAGAGTTGCCGATCTTTTACTTAATTCAATTTTAAATGATTCCAACAATAAAGCTTTTACTGCCTCCCTTGGGAAGTCAGCTCTAAGCTCCACCAGATTTTGGAATTACACATCAAAGCTTACACTTCCTCCCACACTCAGCTTCTTTTAGCTCCCAGAGAAGCCACTAGTTCCAGCTCTTCTGCCTGAAACTAAGTGCAGGACAGGACAACGTGTGGAGGGACGGCTACAGCTGGGGGCAGAGAAGGAGAAGCAACCCTTTCTGAGCAAGCCTGGATCTCACGGGCTCAGCAAAGGACCAGCGAGAAGACACCCTTCTACCTGACTAGTCATTCACCTTCCTTTGTTCCTTCCTCATCACGTGTTTGTCTTCATCCTTCCAGTAGGCATCTTCCAGCTCCTGCTGACGCTTGGCATCGGCTGCTGCCTTTGCCTCAGCTTTCCTCGCGCGGGCAGCAGCCGACTTGGTATTTTCACCTTGGAACTTCTTGGGCATCACTCAAGGTGCTCTGTGGAAAAGAAAAGAGGTTCAGATCCTCACCCTGGACAAGATCTCAGGTTCGCCATCACCCCCGGGAAGCAGGAACAGCTGAAGCCCACACCAGGAAAACCCCCTTTTCTTATTGCCTCATACTATTTCGAGATCCTGGGCAGAACAGATCTAGTAATCTCCCAGCTCATCCAGGAGGAATTCTGCTCACTCCACCCCAGATCCTCAGCAGGGGACAGTCCCTCCCACCTACTTATTGTGCTGCAATGACATGAGAAATCCAGCTGCTGTGTTCCTGGTATCGAGTCAGAAGCATCCCTGCCCTGCAAACCAACACGCTCTCTGCTGCTGAGTCAAAACGAAGGCGGGTGCTTTCGTTCTGCACTGGCAGGCTCCGAGGGGAATTCACTGCTGCCGGCAGCACAGCATGAAGCAGCACAAACACTGTTATCACACCCGCTGACTATCTGTACAGAAACGCAGCTCCATGGCCTCATTTAACTTGGATAAATGACCACGCAGGTGTGCCGTATTGATTTCCCCTATGTTGTCAGGGTAGGAAAAGTCCTAAAGCCAGGCACAACGGGAGCCAGAAAATTAACCGGGCAGCAAGAAAGGTCCTTCTTCTCAGCACACCCCCATGCAGACACCACACTCTGGATCTTAAATCTTTACTTTTAATGTCAGGCAACTCTTTGCTAAACAAGAAACAACAGAGAAGGGCTGCTGTTTAGGGCTGGTGCTCGAGCCTTGAGGTTTTCAAAGCCCAGGCTGGATTAAATCCCTTCTCCTCCACGATACGTGCTCTGACCCTTGCCGAAGGCCACGATCTGGGCAGGGCCCCAGGACAGCACAAGGTGTGGGAGGGCGAAGGACGTCCCCCCCACCCCAGGGGCTGCTCCAGGCCCTCCTCCAGAGCCAGCCTGCCCCGAGCTGCCCCCACCCAGAGGGTGGCTCTCACCTGCCCAGGCCAGACCCCTACCGTGTGCCAGGGTCCCCAGCACCCTTCATTGCCCTGGGGCCCGATGGAGTACATCCCCCCCGGTGATGGAGCCGCCCCCCACCTCCCACAACAAGGTGTCATCTCCACCCTCCCACGACAGACACCCCCCCCATCCCACGACAGAGCCCCCCCCCCCCCCCCAAGACAGGGTGTCTGTGTGTCGTGTCGTCCCGCCCACCTCCCCTGCCCTCCCCCAAGACGGAGCCCCCCCAGCTGCCCATTCCCCGTTAGCTCAGGACAGGGCCAGCTTTCCCCCCCACACACCCTCCCCAGACCCCCAGCCTCTCCCCCCCGCAGGGCCCAGGCCTCAGGCCTAAGCCCCCCACAACCATCACCCCTCCGCGGCCTCCCCCCCGCATCCCCCGCCGGCCCAGGCCTGCCCCCCGCAGCCCTCCTCCTCTCCCCCGGTTCGCCTCCGACTCGACTCGACTCGACTCGACTCGACTCGACTCCCCTCCCCTCCCCTCCCCTCCCCTCCCCTCCCCGTCCCGTCCCGTCCCGTCCCGTCCCGTCCCGTCAGGCCGCCCCCGCGGCCCAGGCCCGCTCCTACCCGGTCCCCGCCGCTCCGGCCGTCGCGCACGTTGCGCGTCACCGGGGCGCGCCGTCGCTCCCACGGGAGGGGCGGGGCCAGAGGCGACGGCGGCGCGTCAGGGCGTGGGTGCCGCCGCCGCCATCTTTGCTAAGGGCACTCCCCTCTCCGCCCAGCCCGCGGCGGCGGGACCGGCGAGGAGCGACGGGACGGCCGTCAACCGCCGCCCGCGGCAGCGCCCGGTGCGCGGCGGGAAGGCCGGTGGAGAACCTACACTCCGCCCGCCGCCTCTCCTTCCCTGCCCGGCACAAAGATGGCGGCGCCACCCAAGATGGCGGCGCGACCCAGCGGCGCCAATTGCACCTGGGTGGGCGAGGCCTGGCAGGGTGTGGCCTATTGTTAGCGGGGCGGGGCGGGGCTTCACAGGGCGGGGCCCCTTGTCACGCGGAGGATTTGGCGGGGCGGGGCCCGTTCTCACCTGGGTGGGGCTCAGCGGGGCGGGCCCCATTGTTATCGGGGTGGGGTGGAGCTCGGCGGGGCGGGGCCCATTGTCCCCAGGGCGGGCGGGGTTTATGGGGCAGGCCCCGCCCCCGTTCCCCCCCAGCACTTGTCCCCCGTGTCCCCGTCCCAGTTTGACCCCCCCCCCCCCGCTGTACCAGCCCCTGTGTCATCGCCCCCCCCCCCCCCCCCCCCCTCCCCGGCACCCCCCAAGGACAGGCTCCTCCCAGGGGACATCTCCTTTATTGGGGACCCCAGGACAGGGGGGACACACCTCCCCCCCCCCCGCAGTCTCACCACAGCCACAGCCTGTCCCCCCACGTCCCCTCCCCCGGCGCCCTACACGTGGGTCTCCTGTAGCAGCAGCTCGGTGGCAGCACCGGGCTCAGAGGGGGCTCGGGGGGGGCCGCCGTCCCCATCCGGCCTTGCCGGCAGCGCCTGGGGGGCTCCGGCCTTGCCCGGGGGCTCTTCCCCGGGGGTCTCGGTGGCCATGGGGGACAGCGAGGACGTCTGCTTCGCGATGTCCCACCACAGCACGCCCGGGGGTGGCCGCGTCCGCTTGGTCGACCCTGCCGGAAAGGGGGTGCCATGGGGAGGGGCTGCGGGGAGGGGCGGGGGGGGACACGGGACACACACCTGCGACGTGTCCCCACACGGAGCCCGGCCTCACCTGGCAGGGAGCTGAGCAGGACCCCTGCCACCACCGTGGTGAGGGTCCCCAGCGCCCCGTAGTACAGGTAGGAGATGGCGTAGAAGTCACCCACGACGGCCGGCCTGCGGGGGGGGGGGGTGGGGGGTGAAGGACCCGCAGAGACCGCCGTGTGACGTCACAGTGAACAGGGAGAAAGTTGGTGTGACGTCAGAAGGAACAAGGAAAGTGGTGTGACGTCAAAAGGAACAAGGGAAGTGCTATGACGTCACAAGGAACGGGGACAGTGGTGTGGCGTTACAGGGAACAGGGAAAGTGGTGTGACATCACAAGGAGCAAAGACAGTGCTGTGACATCACAGCGAACAGGGAAAGTGGTGTGACGTCACAAGGAACAGGGACAGTGGTGCGACGTTACAGGGAACAGGGAAAGTGGTGTGACGTCAAAAGGAACAGGGAAAGTGCTGTGACATCACAGCAAACAGGGAAAGTGGTGTGACGTCACAAGGAACAGGGAAAGTGCTGTGACATCACAAGGGACAGTGGTGTGACGTTACAGGGACCAGGGAAAGCGGTGTGACATCACAGCGAAGACGGAAAGTGCTGTGACATCACAAGGAAAGCGGTGTGATGTCACAAGGAACAGGGAAAGCGGTGTGACATCACAGTGACTAGGGACGGTGCTGTGACATCACGCCGAGCCACCTGCGCCTCCAGTCCCCCCCGCCACCCCCATCTGCTGCCCCCCCCCCCCCGCCCCAGCCCAGGCCGTGCCCCCCCTCACCGTGGCGGGGCGGGGGGCTGCTGGCGGTGGGGCAGGGGTCCCAGCAGGACGGTGCGGTTGGCGCCGGCGGTGCGGTTGTAGAGCGGGCAGAGGGCTCCGGCGGCGGGCAGCACCCCCATGGTGGCCGCGCTGGGGGGGTAGAGGGTCCCCCCCACGGCCACCCAGAAGGAGAGGGCGAAACCGGCCCCCAGGCCCCCCAGCACACCCTGCGGCAGAGGAGAGGGGTCTGTGCAGCCCCAGGGAGCGGGCTGCGGTGGGACCCCCGAACCCTTGGGACCCCCCCCCCCCCCACCAGGTCCCCCCCCCAGGACTCACGGCCGTGCTGCACATCGGCAGGAACATGCCCAGGACGAAGGCCCCCAGCAGCGGGCCGCTGATCACCCCCATGACGGTGAAGGAGCCCTGGGGGGGGGACGGAGAGCTTGGGGGGGCTGTGGGGACGAGGAGGAGAAGAAGGAGGAGGAGGAGGAGGAGGAGGAAGGCACTTGGCTCTGCCCCAGACCCCCCCGGCTGCCGCAGCCCAACCGGCTGGAGGGCTCTCGGGCAGCCAGCGGCGTGTGGCCGGGTCCCGCTCGGCCGGGCAGAGCCGGTGGGCAAAGCGGGGGACGGGGGCAGCGGGGGGAGCCCAGCCCCGCGCCGGGGCTCACCTGCAGCACGCCACCGCCCAGCAGCGAGGCCAGGGCCGCCACCGTGATGCACGAGGTGCCGTAGATGAGCGCTGCGGGGAGACGGCGGTGGCTCAGCAGGGCAGGGCACGGCACAGTGGAGCACGGCACAGCATGGCGTGGCACGGTGCAGTGCAGAATGGCACGGCACGGCACGACATGGCACAGTGCAGCGCAGAAAGGTATGGCACAGCATGGCACGGTGCAGTGCAGAATAGTATGGCATGGCATGGCACAGGACAGCAGGCTGCAGTGCAGGATGGCATGGCATGGCACGGCACGGCACAGCATGGCATGGCACAGCATGGCACAACATGGCACGGTGCAGTGCAGGATGGCATGGCATGGCACGGCACAGCATGGCACAACATGGCATGGTGCAGTGCAGGATGGCATGGCATGGCATGGCACGGCATGGCACGGCACGGCATGGCACGGCACGGCTCAGGATGGCATTGGGCAGTGTGGCACAGCATGGTGTGGCACAGCATGGCACAACATGGCACGGTGCAGTGCAGGATGGCATGGCATGGCATGGCACGGCACGGCACGGCACGGCACGGCTCAGGATGGCATTGGGCAGTGTGGCACAGCATGGCGTGGCACGGCATGGCACGGCATGGCATGGCATGGCACGGCACAGCATGGCATGGGGCAGTGTGGCACAGCATGGTGTGGCACGGCATGGCACGGCATGGCATGGCATGGCACGGCACAGCATGGCATGGGGCAGTGTGGCAAAGCATGGTGTGGCACAGCGTGGCACAACATGGCACGAGGCAGTGCAGGATGGCACAGCATGGCACAGTGCAGTGCAGAATGGCATGGCATGGCATGGCACAGGATGGCATGGTGCAGTGCGGCATGGCACAGTGTGGCACGGCATGGCACAACATGGCACGGGGCAGTGCAGGATGGCACAGCATGGCACTGGATGAGGTAGCGTGGCATGGCACCATGCTGGCCACCATGGCATGGCACAAAGCAGTGCAGTACAGGATGGGGGAGCATGGCACGGCATGGCGTGGCATGGCTTAGCATGGCGCAGTGCAGCATAGCACGGCACGGCACGGCACGGCTCCCATGCCCACTCACACAGCCCCTTGGAGATGAGGGTCAGCCTCCGCGGTGACAGCGCGGGCAGCCTGGGCTTGACGAGGTCCTCGACGGTGACGGCCGCCATGGCGTTGATGCTGGTGGAGGCCGTGCTGGGGCGCGGGCAGGCGGCAGCGCTCAGCCCCGACGCCGGCAGCCTGCGGGGTTGCGGGGGCAAAGCCCCCTTCTGCGGGGAGCTGTGGGGTGCACTTGGGGCGAGGGGTGCCCCGTCCTCACCTGAGGGTCCCGCTGTAGGCACAGGCCAGGAACAGCCCCGGCACCCCCGGGGACGTCTCAAAGATATCAAGGACCAGGTAGGGCACGTACTGCAGGGGGAGATGGCTGCATGGAGGGGGGACAGGACCCCGGGGGACCCCAGCCACTGCAGTGGGGCCGAGAAGGGGACCCAGAGGTCCGTCCCCTCTGGCCCCCTCTCCCTTCCACCTCGCTGCCCTCAGTTTGCCGCTCGAGAGGGCAGAGGGTACCTGATCCGGGGCCGAGATGTAGCCGGCGAGGAGGGGATCGCAGTCCTTGTAGAGCGCAAACATCACAAGGCCACAGGCCACCGCGCTGGAGACGATGCAGAAGAGCCCCACTTGATTCACCAGCAGCGCCCTGCGAGCACAGGGCCGGGGGGAGCACCCCCGGTGAGCAGGGACGCAGCGGCCGTGCAAGGGCCGTGCAAGGGTGCAGGGGCCGTGCAAGGGTTCAGCATCCGTGCAGGGTCCGTGCAAAGGTGCAGCGTCCATGTAGGATCTTCACAGGGTCCGTGCAAGGTCCATGAAGGGATGCAGGGTCCGTGCGAGGGTGCGGGGTCCATGCAGGGTCTGTGCAGTGGTGCAGGGGCCATGCAGGGTTTGTGCAAGGGGGCAGGGTCCGGGTAAAGGGGCAGGGTCCGTGCAAGGTCCATGCAAGGGTGCAGGGTCCATGCAGGGTCTGCACACGGGTGCAGGGTCCATGCAGAGTCTTTGCAGGGCCTGTGCAAGGTCCATGCAAGGGTGCAGGGTCCATGCAGGGTCTGCACACGGGTGCAGGGTCCATGCAGGGTCTGCGCAGGGTCCGTGCAAGGTCCCTGCAGGGATGCAGGGTCCGTGCAGGGTCCAGACAGGGGTGCAGGGGCCATGCAGGGGTGCAGAGTCCGCGTAAGGGCCATGCAGGGGTGCAGGGTTTGTGCAAGAGGGCAAGGTCCGTGCAAAGGTGCAGGGTCCGTGCAGGGGGGGTAGGGTCCATGCAGGGTCTGCACAGGGTCCGTGCAGTGTCTGTGCAGGGTCCGTGCAGGGTCCATGCAGGGTCTGCACACGGGTGCAGGGTCCATGCAGAGTCATTGCAGGGTCCGTGCAAGGTCTGTGCAAGGATGCAGGGCCCGCGCAAGGGTGCAGGGACCATGCAAGGTCCACACAGGGTCTGTGCAAGGTCCATGCAGGGCTGCAGGGTCCATGCAGGGTCCATGCAGGATCTGTGCAAGGTCCGTGCAAGGCTGCAGGGTCCACGCAGGGTCCGTGCAAGGTCCGTGCAAGGTCCGTGCAGGGCTGCATGGCCTATAGAGGGGTGCAGGCACTGGGCTCCCCGAGGGGGACAGGCTGCCATGCAGCCACCTGCCCCCGACCCTCGCAGCCCCTCGCCCCTGTGCGCCGTCCCATGCCGAGCGGGCTCCAGAGGATCCCCGGGGACTCACATCCTGGCCTCCCTCTCGGTCCTGCAGGCCACGTAGCGCTGGACCTGGGCCTGGTTGACGCCGTACATGGAGAGCCAGACCAGCGTGCCACCCAGCAGGAAGGTCCAGACCGTGTACCGGCTCCGTGGGTCCGGGTTGAAGCTGGGCACACCGGGACGTGGCCGGGGCAGGGGGGTGAGCCAGGGCTGGCACTGGCCCCCCAGCACCCCGGGGCAGGGGAAGCTGGGACAGGACACAGCGGGGAGGGGGGGGACTCACTCGCCGAAGTTCACCCTGGAGCCGTTGGTGGCGATGCTCAGCACCTTGGCGGGACCCCCCACCAACAGCACCCCCCGGATGATGATGGCGATGAAGCCGGAGAGCATCACCATGACCTGGAAGACGTCCGTCCAGATGACAGCCTTCATCCCACCCTGCACAAAACAGAGCCACGGGTGAGCGCCAGAGACCCTCAGGGACCCCCAGGTCCCCCCCCCCGGCTCCCACACTCACTACGGTGGTGTAGAAGGTGCAGATGACCCCGGTGGAGAGCAGGGACGCCCAGATGTCCAGACCGGTCACTGAAGGAGACGGGAAGGTGCTGAGCAGAGCCCCAGGGTGCAAATGACGCCTGGGGTGGGACAGGGCTGAGATGTCCCCAACGCAGGGACGGGGACGCGACGGGGAGCAGCCCCCACCTCCCCACCGCACCTTGGTTGAGGATCAGGGCAGGGGCGTAGATGACGATCCCCGTGTACAGCACCTGCGGGAAGAGGGGGGGGGCTCAGCGCCCCGTCCCACCGGCACCGGGCCAGTGACAGCTGCGCCAAGGGGGGCGAAGGGTGACGGTGCCGCCCAAGCGCGGCATGCAGGCCCTGGCAAAACACTGGGGTTTTCATTCAAAACAGGGCTCCCGCCGGGCGCTGTTTGCTTTGAGCCACGGAAAACACGAGCATGGGAACGAGGACGCTTCCCCGGGGCTCAGGGCAGTGCCGGCACGGCCGGACCCGAGCCCCCACCGCGTGTCACCTCCCCACCGTCCCCATTCCCACCCGTGCACCGCGGACACGCACCGTGGCCACCACGTACTGCAAGGTCCCGCACAGCCGAACGCTCCTGCTGAACCGCCGCTCCAGGTACTGGGGAGAAGGACAGGGCAGGACATCGGGACCATCCCAGCATCGGGGCACCCTGGGGGCTGCTCTGGGGCAGGATAAGTGTCCCGTCCCCCGCACCCCATGCCCACCTCATAGGTGCTAGTGAGCCCCAGGCGGTAGAAGACGGGGAGGAAGAGCTGGGCGGTGAGCAGGGTGTTGAGCAGCTGCCCCACGCACATCCAGAGGAATTTGGCTCCGTAGCGATAAGCCTCCGCCGGCACCCCCAGCACCTGCACGGCCGACATGAAGCTGGCAGAGAGCGAGAGCCCCACGGGCAGCGCCGACATCTGTCGTCCCCCCGTGAAAAAATCCTCCGAGGTTTTCTGGCCGCCTTTGGCGAGGCCGTGGAAGAGCCCGATGCCGGTGGAGATCAGCAGCATCAGCCCGAAGACACCGTAGTCCCAGAGGCTGAAGGTGAGCCGCTCCGGCACCCACACCTCCAGGCTCCCCGGCGCGGCCAGCGTGGCGGCTGCAGGGGGGGGAAGCCCCTGGCCGGGCATCTGCTGGTGGATGGGGACGTGGTACAGGGACACGGCACGTGTGGCTAGGCCAGGGCGCGGTGGCACCGGCGCATCCGAGGGTGGCAAAACTGGAGGGGGAGAAAACTGCGCAATTATCGACCGACATCCGAGCAAGCACGGAGCGGAGAGAGTGGCTGCCTGCCTGTCCCATACTGTCCCATCCCATCCCATCCCATCCCTGCCTCGTCCCTCTCCTGTCCCATGCCATCCCATACCTACCCCTGTCCCTGTCCCATCCCTGTCCTGTCCCGTCCCATCCCATACCTACCCCTGTCCCTCTCCTGTCCGATGCCATCCCATACCTGTCCCTGTCCCTGTCCTGTCCCATCCCATCCCAGTCCCATCCCTGACCCATTCTTGTCCCATCCCTGTCCCATCCCATCTCTGTCCCATCCCATTACGTCCCTGTCCCACCTCTCTCCCATCCCATCCCGTCCCGGTCCCATCCCTGACCCATTCCTGTCCTGTCCCATCCCATCCCTTCCCGTCCTGTCCCATCCTTGTCCCGACCCTGTCCCGTCCCTGTCCCATCCCTGTCCCGACACTGTCCCATCCATCCCTATCCCGTCCCTGTCCTGACACTGTGCCCGTCCGTCCCTGTCCCGTCCCTGTCCCTGTCCCATCCCGTCCCTATCCCGTCCTTGTCCCTGTCCCTGTCCTGTCCCGGGGCAGGTCAGTGCCCAGCGTTCGGCTGCGCAGGGCCAAGCCCGCGTTCCAAGAGGGACAGCCCGAGCTCAGCAAGAAAATTCCCCCCGGTACCTCCCGGCTGGGGGCTGGCAGGCAGAGCAGAGCAGAGCAGCAGCGCCCGGTCCCGCAGCCCCGCGGCGCACCCGGCACCGGCTCCGGGGACGCGGCGGCACCCGAAGGACACGGCCGGGAGGGAGCGACCCCCCCCCGCCCCGACCCCGGCCATCCCGAACAAGGACGGGCAGAGCCGCCGCCGGAGCCCGGCTTATCTCCAGCCGAGGGGACAAAACAAACCCAAACTAAACCTTTACCCAGAAAAAAAAAAAGCAGCTGGTTCGCGGGCAGCCGCCCGCAGCCCGGCGAGGACGCGGTGCTGGAGGCGGAGAGCGGGGCAGCGCACCGGGGATGGAGCGGGGGGGTTCCCGGGGCGGGGCGGGATGGTCTCCGTGGGGAGCCCGGCCGTGACGGCGACGTCCTCGGTGGAGGCGGCGGACGGGGGAGAGGGGCCGGCCGTGCCTCGGGCTCCTCCAGCCCCCGGGGCGGGCTGCGGGGAGGGACCCTCGGGGGGGAGGACGGAGCCGTCGGGGGCCGCATCCATAACCCCTTCCCTCCCGCACGCCACGGCGGACCCGGGGCCACCTCGAGCGGCGGCACGGCTGTGTGTGTCCCCCCCCTCCCCGTACCCCGGCGGGGGGGACCCCGGGGACGGTGGGACGGCTCCGGCCGCGGGCATACGTGGCACCCAGGTATGGGGCCAGCGCGGCTTCCTTGTTCCCCCGCACAAACGCGGCTTTGTCTCGCCCGCCCAGCCCCCAGACAGGTTTGTCCCACGGGGAATTCTTCAGCCCAGAACCCCGGAGACCAGCCTGGGGTTGGGAGCGGGGACAAGCCCCGACGACGTGGGGACAGAGCCGCCACAGGGGCACCATCCCCACCGAGGTCCTCGGGGTCTGGCTCCAGCCCTGGTGGCCTTGTCCCCAACACCCGTCCCAGAGGACAGAACCCCCTTCCCTGCCTCACCCCCAGCTTCGCCTCCGCAAAGGGAAAAGCAACCGGCGGCGGCTGCTGGGCCCGGCCACATCCGCCAGCGGGTGCATGCAAGGCTGCACGGCACCGGGGGCCAGGCACGGCGGCCCCAAAGGCACGATGGCACCGGCAGCACCCAGCCCCTCGCCCCCACATGGTGGGGTGGGACAGGACGGGGCTGGGATGCCCTGGCAGAGCATCGCCCATCCCTGCGGTACCCACCGCACCAGGACCAGCGAGGTCCCTGTGTCCTTTGGGATGCCCAGCACGAAGCAGGATGCCCGGGGCTCCCTACCCCTGCACCCCCCAGCTGGTCCCTGCTACCCCCTGGGGTGTCTCCTCTCTGCCCCCCACCCCGTGCCCCCTCCCTTGCCAGGAAGCCAGCCGCCGCGGAGGCTGTGGGCAGGAAGGAAGTCACTGAGGGGTTTTTTGTGACTCTCTCCTTCGCTTGCAGGCTCCGAGCAGCCGCCTACGCAGCCCAGGAACCCCGACCCAGTGGCACAGCCCTGCCCGGGACCCGCTCCCCAGGGTCGGAGCACACGGGCGCTGGCACGGCAGCAGGTACCGCACCGGCACGGGGGGGGTTTCGCAGGGTCCAGCCAGCCCAGGTGGGCACAGGGATGGAGCCGAGTCCTCCAGGCCCACGCCTGGGAGCGATGCAGGGCATGGGCGCCCAGCCCTGGGCCGGCTGGCGGGGAGGAGCGGCCATGGGAGGGGCTGGGGAGCGCGGGTGCATCCACATGAGCAACCACGGGACAGGCTGGGGAGGGTGGGTGCATCCACATGCCCGGAGAAAGGGCTGTGTGCCTCAGTTTCCCCTTCATCCTTCCCAGGACAGGCTGACCCCAGTCCTGGAGATGCCGCAGGTTCGGCTGCGGGGTTTTACCCTGGGGAGGGGATGACGCCGAGGGAAGTGCGTGGGAAAAGGCATGTGTGGGGCAAGGTCACTGCCATGGTGGGGCTCACACTGAGGGGGACAGTGCCACCAAGAGCCCGGTGCTGAGCCCCCGCATCCTTGCAGCGCCCACCATGGCCCCCCTGGGCGAGGACACCCCGCTGATCGGGGAGCGCTCCTGCAGCCTCTCCTCCACCGAGACCGGCACCCTCCAGGTGTACCTGTACCACCAGGCCCCGAACGCCCGCAGCCCCCCCGGCACCGCCGCCGGCTTCCTCACCTTCAGTTTCGGCGAGTACACGGCTGAGGAGCTGTGCGTCTGCGCCGCCAAAGCCTGCGGTGAGCATCGTCCCCCGGCACCGGTGGGCACCGGCCATGGGCTCCGTGGTACCGGCTGTCCCCGTCCTCGGCGCTGGGGGGGGGTCACTGCACCGTTCTCCGTCCCCAGGCGTGCTGCCCGTCTGCCACCCGCTCTTCGCCCTGGCCACCGAGGATCTCAGCTGCTGGTTCCCCCCCAACCACCTCTTCACCGTCGATGAGTCCCGCAGCCAGGTCGTGGTGTACAGGATCAGGTACAGCCCCCGGGGACGCGGCCAGCCCCAGCCCCAGCCCCAGCCCGGCTCCCTGGGGAGTCTCTGAGGGCTGATAGGGGCTGTGCGCTATGGGGGACGTGGCGCTGAGCCCCCTCCGCTCTCCCCATCAGGTTCTTCTTCCCCAACTGGTGCGGGCTGGGACAGTCCCACCGCTTCCAGCTGCTGAACGACCGGGCCAGCCCCGTCCTGGACTACCCCGTCATCGATTACCTTTTTGCCCAGGTGAGCCCTGCCAGGCTGGCATCTCTGTCCCCAACATGGGGGGCCACAGGTGGGGGTCCCGTGTGGCTTCTCGGGTGTGTGGTACGTGTTAACCTCAGTGCAGCGATGCCCTTCACCGCCCTGGGCCGTGCCGCCCTACTCCTCCTCCTCCTCCTCCTCCTCCTCCAGCATCCACTGGCCCCTGGCCACGATGCCTGTGGGATGTGGATCCTGCTGGCTAGCTTGGCTGGAGCTGCCCGTGGGCATCCCATGACGGGCGTAGGGCACCCCAGGTTGCCAAGATGAGGGTCTCTGTGTCCCCTGGGTGATGCATGCCCCACAGATGGAGCTGTCTCCGCTGCCCCCCAGGCAGCAGCAGGCAACCAGCACCCGGGGCAGGATGTGACTCCGGTGACTGCGGACACCGGGGCAGGATGTGACTCCGGTTACTGCGGACACCGGGGCAGGGGACTGGGGCTGGAGCCACCCCACCACCCCACAGCCAGCCCAGCGTGATGGGGGGGTCAGCAGGGGCCACCCTAGAAGCTCCAGTTAGCCGGGGGGATGCATGGACCGGGGGTCTTGGGGGTGCATCTGGTCTCCTGGCTGCAGCATCCCTGGGCAGGAGATGCACCCGGTGCGGGGAGCGGGGGGCTGGCATGGAGACACCCCGCCCCAGCCAGCCCCTGCACCCTCCCCAGTCCCGCAGCGATTTCATCGGGGGGCGCGTGGCGGTGGCGCTGAGCCTGCCCACGCAGGAGGAGTGCCTGAGCCTGGCCGTGCTGGACATGCTGCGCATCGCCAAGGAGAAGCGGCAGAGCCCAGATGAGGTCTTCAGCCACGTCAGGTGAGCTGGGGGCCGCGGGGGCCGCCTGGCACCCATGGGGACAGCCCGGCACCCGCCGCTGCCTCACCTCCCCCTCCCCGGCAGCTACAAATCCTGCATCCCCGAGCCGCTGCGGTGCCAGATCCAGCAGCACAGCTTCCTCACCCGCAAGCGCATCCGCCGCCGCTTCAGCAAATCCCTGCGGAAGATCGGGGGCTGCCAGACAGACGGACGCTACCTGAAGCTCAAGTACCTGCTGGACCTGGAGCGGCTGCAGCGGCGCTGGGCGGAGGAGAGCTTCCACGTGCGCTCGCCGGGCTCCGCCGCCGCCATCGCCATCCACGTGGCCGGCGAGAGCGGCGTCTCCTGGAGCTGCGTCGGCTCCGAGGTGAGGGCAGGCGGCTGCGTCGAGGTAGTGGGGGGGTGTCCCATGGCGTGGGGAGGGGGGGGGGGTGTGACGTGTCCCAGTCGTGTCCCCTCGCAGAGCCGCCAGCACTTCTGCGACTTCCCCGACATCGCCGACATCAGCATCAAGCAGGCGAGCCGGGAGGGCAGCCCCGTGGAGAACCGCGTCGTCACCCTCACCAAGACGGACAACAGGGTGCTGGTGAGGCAGGGGGGAGGGCACAGGGGAAGCCCCCATGGGGCTGGAGGTGGGGGGGTCAATATGGGTCTGACCCCCCCCTCCCTGCCCGGCCCCCAGGAGGTGGAGTTCCCCACGCTGCGGGAAGCCCGCTCCTTCGTGGCTCTCATCGACGGCTACTACCGCCTGACGGCAGATGCCCACCATTACTTCTGCAAGGAGGTGGCCCCCCCCCGGCTCCTGGAGGACGTGGAGAACCAGTGCCACGGGCCCATCAGGTGGGTGCTGGGACCCCTCCCCCCCCCCCGCCCCTTGCCACCCCCAACCCACGAGCGATGAGGGAAGAAATCACTCGGGTGGGGGGCGCAAGAGCGGCGGGCACCGGTCCCCATCCTGCTCGCTGGGCAGGTGATGCCCCGGCCACCCCGGTGCCCGCCGGGTGTGGGGACACCGTGGCGGAGGGGTGAGCAACGGGGGGGGTCCCTGGGGGGGGGGATCCGCTCTGTGCCCGACCCAGCCCTGCCCTTCACAGCTCTGAGTTTGCGGTGAACAAGCTGAAGGTGGCGGGGAGCCGGCCGGGGCTGTACCTGCTGCGCCGCAGCCCGCAGGACTTCGACAGCTACCTGCTGACCGTCTGCGCCGAGGTGAGACCGCCACGGCCACGGGACCAGGGTGCCGGCACCCCCCAGCACCCTGCAGGCTCCCGTCCTGGGTGCCGCGGGTGTCACCGGGAGCGGGGAGGGAAACGCGGGGCTGAGAGACCTGCTGCTCACAGGGACGGTGCCACCGGTGACGGCCCTTTGGGATGGGCACGGCACCGGGGCTGCCACGGGGACGCGCGGGGCAGGAGGGACTCGTTGCGGGGACGGGACCCCGTGCCGCTGAGCCTGGCTCTCACCCCCGCAGACCCGCTCCGGCCAGGATTACAAGCGCTGCCTGATCCGCAGGGACGAGGATGGGAACTTCTGGCTCTCGGGGGTGGCCCGGCGGTTCTGCAGCCTGCGGGAGCTGCTGGGCACCTACGGGCGCCGCGGGCTGCAGGCAGAGGGTGCCCGCATGCGCCTGGCTGCCTGCTGCCCGCCCCTGCCCAAAGGTGACGCCGCCGCGGCGGGGGACGGGAGACGGGGCAGGGCTGCGCGCACCCGCGGCGGCGTGACGTCAGAGAACAGGCTGCGTGACGTCACCGAGCCAGGCGATGTCATCAGAGTGTGGGCTGCGGGACACCCTAGAGGGGGGGCGCTGTGTGAGGTCACCGAGCCAGGCTACGTCACCACAGAGTGGGCTGTGTGACGTCACAAGGCGGGCTGCGTGAGGTCACAGAGCAGGTCGCGTGAGGTCACAGAGCTGGCTGTGTGACATCACGGAGCGGGCTGTGTGACATCACGGAGTGGGCCGCGTGAGGTCGCAGAGCCAGGTTATGTCATCATAGTGTGGGCTCTGTGACATCACGGAGCGGGCTGTGTGACATCACAGAGAGGGCCGCGTGAGGTCACAGAGCCAGGCTATGTCATCAGAGTGTGGGCTGTGTGACATCACAGAGAGGGCTGCATGAGGTCACAGAGCCAGGCTATGTCATCATAGTGTGGGCTCTGTGACATCACGGAGCGGGCTGTGACATCACGGAGCGGGCTGTGTGACATCACAGAGCGGGCTGTGTGACATCACAGAGAGGGCCGCATGAGGTCACAGAGCCAGGCTATATCATCGTAGTGTGGGCTGTGTGACATCACGGAGCGGGCTGTGACATCATGGAGCGGGCTGTGCGAGGTCACAGCGCGCTCCAGCCGCCCCTCACGGCCGTTTCCCCCCCCCCCCCCCAGATAAGTCCAACCTGCTGATCGTGCGGAGCGGCTGCCCCCGGCCCCCCGGCTCCCCCGCCGCCCCCCGCCGCAGCCTCAACCAGATGACGTTCCACAAGATCGACCCCCAGAGCCTCACGCGGGTACGGGGAGGGGGGTTTGGGGGGGGTGAGGGGGGGTCTGGGGGGTGCAGGCAGGGCACCCCCCCCCCCAGCATCCCCCCTCCCGCCACAGGGCGAGAGCCTGGGCCAGGGCTCCTTCACCCAGATCTACAAGGGCGTCAAGCGGGACCAGGAGGAGGACGGGTACTACCAGACCGAGGTGGTGCTCAAGGTCATGGACGGCAGCCACCGCAACTGCTCCGAGGTGAGGCGGGAGCAGCGCCCCCCCCGAACCCGGCACTGAAGAAGGGGGTGTCCCCCCCACTGCTTCCCCCCGCCCCCCCCCGCCCTGAGCCGGACTCTCCCCGCTCCCAGTCCTTCCTGGAGGCAGCCAGCATCATGAGCCAGCTCTCCCACAAGCACCTGGTGCTGCTGCACGGCGTCAGCCTCGGGAAGGACAGTGAGTGACCGTCCCCATTTGGGGCACCGCCGCGCTGACGGAGGGCACATGCCGAACCCGCCCCCACTGTGTGTCCTACCCCCCCCCGGCAGGTATCATGGTGCAGGAGTACGTCAGGTACGGACCCCTGGACCTCTACCTGAAGAAGAACCAAGGTGAGGGCAAGGTGACCACAAGCTGGAAGCTGCAGGTGGCCAAGCAGCTGGCGTACGCCCTCAACTACCTGGTGAGCCGGCTGCCGGCGCGGCACCGAGCACGGGTGTCCCGTCGTCCGTGTGTCCTGCAGCTCCTCTGTGCCAGCATCCCACAGCTCTCCCATGTCCTCATCCCACGGCATCCGCGTCCTGCAGCTCCAATGCATCCATGGGCCGTGATTCTTGTGCATCTACATCCTTCAGCACCTGTACATCCCTGTCCCATGGCTCCCACGTGTCCCTGTGCCACGCTCCCAGGCGTCCATGTCCCGTGGTCCCCATGTATCCCAGTTCCATGGCTCCCATGCATCCATGTCCCATGGCCCCCACATGTCCATGTCCCACAGCCCCCATGCATCTCAGTCCCATGGCTCCCGCGCATCCCAGTCCCATGTCGCCCATGCATCCAAGTCCCATGGCTCCCCCATGTCCATGTCCCACAGCCCCCACTCATCCACATCCCCATGGCCCCCACGGATCCCTGTCCCATGGCTCCCACGCATCCCAGTCCCATGGCTCCCACGTGTCCATGTCCCACAGCCCCCACTCGTCTGCATCCCCATGGCTCCCACACATGCCAGTCCCATGTCGCCCATGCATCCCAGACCCATGGCTCCCCCATGTCCATGTCCCACAGCCCCCACTCATCCACATCCCCATGGCCCCCACGCATCCCTGTCCCATGGCCCCCATGGATCCCTGTCCCATGGCTCCCATGTGTCCATGCCCCATGGCTTCCCACGTGTCCATGCCCCACGGCTCCCACTCATCTGCATCCCCATGGCTCCCATGTCTCCATGTTCCACAGCCCCGCGGCACCGGCTCAGCCCCCTGCATGGAGCTGCCCCACGGGCCGGGGCTGCGCTGAGGGTGCTGGTCCCTCTCCCCTCCCCAGGAGGACAAGAAAATCACCCACGGCAACGTCTCCGCTAAGAAGGTGCTGCTGACCCGGGAGGGGGACGCAGCCAGCGGCAGCCCCCCCTTCATCAAGCTCAACGACCCCGGAGTCAGTGTCTCTGTCCTGGCCAAGGAGAGTAAGTGCCAGGACTGACCCAAGGTGTCGAGGGAAGTGGGGGGGGGGGGGTGGGGGGTGGCAGGGCCTCCCCCGGTGGGTGCTGAAAGGGCCCCTCCCCGTCTCCCCAGTGCTGGTGGAGCGCATCCCCTGGGTGGCCCCCGAGTGCCTCAGTGACCCCAAGAGCCTGGCGCTGCCGGCCGACAAGTGGAGCTTCGGGGCGACCCTCTGGGAGATCTTCAGTGGTGGCAACATGCCCGTCAGCCTGCTGGAGCCCCAGAAGGTGAGGCTGCCCCGGCCCACTGCATCCCGACCCTCCTGCCCCATCCCACTGCATCCCGACCCTCCTGCCCCATCCCACTGCATCCTGACCCTCCTGCCCTCTCCATGCTGCCCCATCCCCCTGCATCCCAACCCTCCTGCTCTCTCCCACTGCACCCCGAGCCTCCTGCCCGCTCCATCCTGCCCCATCCCACTGCATTCCAACCCTCCTGCTCTCTCCCACTGCATCCCGAGCCTTCTGTCCCATCCCGCTGCATCTCAACTCTCCTGCCCTCTCCATCCTGCCCCATCCCACTGCATTCCAACCCTCCTGCTCTCTCCACTGCATCCTGACCCTCCTGTCCCATCCCGCTGCATCCCAACCCTCCTGCTCTCTCCCACTGCATCCCGAGCCTTCTGTCCCATCCCGCTGCATCTCAACTCTCCTACCCTCTCCATCCTGCCCCATCCCACTGCACCCTCACCCTCTTGCTCTCTCCCACTGCATCCCAACCGTCCTGTCCCATCCCGCTGCATCCCGACCCTCCTGCTCTCTCCCACTGCATCCCGAGCCTCCTGCCCTCTCCATCCTGCCCCATCCCACTGCATCCCAACCCTCCTGCTCTCTCCCGCTGCATCCCGAGCCTCCTGTCCCATCCCGCTGCATCCCGACCCTCCTGCCGCATCCCCCTGCACCCCAATCCTCCTGCCCTCTCCCTCCTGCCCCATCCCGCTGCCCCTGGGCTCTGCTCACTCACCCACTGCCCGGAGAAGACCACGTGCTGCTCATCCCACCCTGGGATTTCTCTGCCGGCCAGAGGCTCCAGTGACCCAGGGACAGCACCGGGGGGAGATGGGCACCCATGGCACCCTGAGATGGGGGTCTCGCAGGGCCCCAGAGCCCCACAGCCTCGGTGTGTGACGGTGGGGGCCACCAGGTCCAGCCCTACAGGGACCGGCAATAACCAACCCCCCCCCAATTTTACCTCCTGCAGCCTTTGGGTGATGCTCAGGGCTGGTGAGGAGCATGGGGGCTGTTCGGGGACTGCTTGGGGCAGGGGGGAGGGGGTGACACAGAGCCAGGCACCCCGCAGCCAGCCCCCAGCACCCTCTCCCACCCCCGCAGAAGCTGGATTTCTACCGGAGCAGCCTCCAGCTCCCTGCGCCCAAGTGGACGGAGCTGGCCACGCTCATCGCGCAGTGCATGGACTACCAGCCCGGCCGCCGGCCCTGCTTCCGTGCCCTCATCCGGGACCTCAACAGCCTCATCACCTCGGGTGAGCCCCGGGATTGGAGGGCGGGGTGGGGGGCGAACAGGCTCTGGACCCCCCCCGCCCCCCCACAGTGCCCTCACGGCCCACCTTCCCCAGATTACGAGCTGCTCTCGGACCTGTCACCCACCGACGTGACGCTGCGGGACAGTTTCTGGGGGTACGAGCCCCTCGCCACGTGCCAGGACCCCACGCACTTCGAGGAGCGGCACCTCAAGTACATCTCGCTGCTGGGCAAGGTAAGGCGGTGGGGGGGGGGGGTGGGCACAGACAGAGGGGGCCCCATCCCATGCACGACTTGGCGCACGAGTTTCTTCTAACGCCCCCTCCTTACCCCCGTTCAGGGCATGAAACATCCCCTACTCGCGGGGGTGGGGGGATGCTTTGCTCCATAAAGCTGAGAGATGCTGGGCTTGTGGGGGGGATCTGGGGGAGGACCATGCGTGGGGAACGTGGTGGGGGTCTCTGGGCCCCCCCCCCACAAAGCGCCCCATCACCCCGCGTCCCCCTCCCGCCTCTCCCTGGCCAGGGCAATTTTGGGAGCGTGGAGCTGTGCCGCTACGACCCGCTGGGCGACAGCACGGGGGAGCTGGTGGCGGTGAAGAAGCTGCAGCAGGATTCGGCCAAGGAGCTGCGGGATTTCGAGAGGGAGATCCACATCCTGCACTCGCTCCAGCACGATTTCATCGTCCAGTACCGGGGCGTGTGTTACAGCCGGGGTGAGCAGGGCGGGGGGCAGGGAGCGGGAAGGGATGCTCTGCCCGCATCCCGGCCGGCGGGTGACGGACGTGTGCGCAGGGCGGCGCGGGCTACGGCTGGTGATGGAGTACTTGCCCAACGGCTGCCTGCGGGACTACCTGCAGAAGAACCAGCCCCGCCTGGACCACAGGACCCTGCTCCTCTATGCCTGGCAGATCTGCAAGGTGGGACGGCCGGGGGAAGGTGGCAAAGGGTGTCCTGTCCTCCTCTGGTGGGGGGGATGGATGGGGACGGAGCAATGCCATGGCTCACCCAGGGGGTCGCGGTCCAGGAAGGGGTGAGCCCTGGGGATGCTGCTGAGTCCCAGCCCCAGCCAGCGGCTGCATCCTGCGCAGGGCATGGAGTACCTGGGGTCGCAGCGCTGCGTGCACCGGGACCTGGCCAGCAGGAACATCCTGGTGGAGAGCGAGACCCACGTCAAGATCGGGGATTTCGGGCTGGCCAAGCTGCTGCCGCAGGACAAGGACTATTACGTGGTGCGGGAACCCGGCCAGAGCCCCGTCTTCTGGTGAGGACGGGACGGGGAGGGGGGTGACATGGGGCTGCCGGCCCAGCTGGATCCAGTGCTCAGCATCCTCCCGCCGGCAGGTACGCGCCCGAATCCCTGGCAGACAACATCTTCTCCCGGGCATCCGATGTCTGGAGCTTTGGGGTCCTCCTCTACGAGCTCTTCACCTACAGCAACAAGAGCAAGAGCCCCTCGGAGGTGAGACCCCCCCGCCCTGTTCCCAGGGCTGGGGTCCCGCTGCCCCCACTCTGAACCCATTACCTTCAGGATGAGCCCCCCCCATCCGGCCACAGTGGTCCCCTGCTGATGGCCGTCCCTGTGCCCTCAGGAGTTCCTCCGCATGATGGGCACCGAGAAGATGACGCAGATCATCTGCCACTTGCTGGAGCTCCTCAAGGACAACCGGCGTCTCCCGGCGCCATTCGGCTGCCCGGTGGAGGTGAGAGGGGAGAGTCTCGGAGCGGGGTGGGGGTGCCCTGGGGGGCCACCCTGTTCCCCTGACGGCCCTGTCCCTTGTCCCCAGGTCTACATGCTGATGCTGAGCTGCTGGGTTTTCAGCCCCGGGGCCAGACCCACCTTCGGGGAGCTGGCCCCCAAGATCGAGGCGCTGCGGGACAGCCGGAGCAAAGCCCGTGGGTAGCCCCCCCCCCCGCCCCCCACGGCAGGGACCCCGAGCACCCCCCTCCCTCCCCAGCATCAGGCGGTGACGGAGGGACACATGGCCGTGGTGATGCTTCGATGTGCTTTAACAGCTGCAGGGCCAGCGGAGGGACCCCCATCGCCCCCTCCATGCCGGGCAGCCCTGCTTCCCCCCTCCCTGCAGCAGACAGACCCCCCCCCCCCCCCGCCCCATGCCACTAGTCTTTTACCCTCCCTTTCTGCCTGTCATTGCCCCCACCATGGCAGGATTTGGCAGGTTTCTAGTAAAATTTGGTAAATTTGCCATCAGGGCTGAGGCGAGAGGGGGGACACAGGGAGGGGGGGATGCACAGGGAGGGGGGGACACGGGGATCGGGTCGCTGTGGAGCTACGGGGAGGGGGGGTGAGGGTGCCCACAGGACATCCCAGCGTGGGGGTCCTGGGCTTGACACTCACCGCAGCCTTTCCCGGGGCGGGGAGGGGGGGGGGGTGGGGGTGGCTGCAGCGGGTGCCCCCACCCGAGGGTGTGGATGAACCCGTGTGCCCATACGGCCGCTGCAGCGGCTCTGCCGCGACGGCTGCCAGCACCCAAGCATGGCAGCCCGAGGCTCGGGGTGGGGTGGGGGGTGGCACCTGTGGCCACGGCCCCGTCCCAGTGGGTTTTGCTCCTCACCCCCTGTGTACGTCCCCCTCCCACGGCCCTGAGCCCAGCATGCGCCCGTGACACCGTCCCTTCCCGGCACCGAGCATCCCACCGGGGCCGAGCATCCCACCGGGGCCGGGGCTGCCTCCGCCGAGGGTCATCGCTGACCTCGCAGAGACCAGCGCAGCCTGTCCCGTCCCACCCCCGGCCCCAACCCGCTCGAGGACCTCGGGGGCTCTGCAGAGAGACCCCCGGGGCAGGGCTCTCACTGGGGGCAAACACCCGCCCCTTGCTCCCCCCCCTCAGCCCTGCTCCCCCCGTCCTCCCTGCACCCCCCGTCCCCCAGTAAGGTTCCAGACCCCACGTCCTCATTAACAACACAGGTTCATTTATTCTCCCCTCCCAAGTGCCTCAGGGCTCCCCTGGCCATGGGAGGGCAGATTCGGGGCAAAAACCAGGCAAAAAGGGGCCAGGGGCAGGATGGGCGTGCGGTGACGCTCCGCGGTCCCCGGGTGGGAGCCAGGGCTCAACACGGCGCTGCCCTCCCGGCAGATGCGCGGTGGGGACGGGGCTCAGCCCCGGGGACCCTGGCAGCGCGGCAGCAGCAGCATCTACGGGGGCTCCGGGGAGAGCCACAGCCCTGGGGGGTGCACCGGTGCTTCGCCCCGGCTCGTGGTCTTCCTCGGCCGCCCTAGAAGACGCTCACCTTCTTGCTGCAGTTGAGGTGGGGCTCGTGGATGGCCTGCCACATCGCCGCCATCTCGTAGGGCACGAAGCGGTGCACCAGCAGCATCTCCCGGTAGTAGCAGGGATCGAAGGGGTCGGTGTTGGCTGGTACCCCCATGCCCATGGTCCGGATGGCGGTGTGGGAAGCGGGCAGGAGCCCTGCCTTCTGCAAGCACATGCCCAGGTAGACGTCGTCAATGGGGAAGAGCTTGATGTCCCGCGATTCCCGGGCGATGACGCGGGCGGTGAAGCCGGACATGAGCATCCCGCCACCGCCACAGTAGGGCGGGTAGTGGTTGGAGGCCATGAGCTGCGTGGGCACGAAGTACTTGCTGCGCTGTAAACGGATGGGTCTGCTATTGATGAAGAGCTGCCCCACCATGAGATGCTGCTCCTCGCTGCTGCCCTGGGTGGCCATCGCAAAGTGGATGACGTTGTCCGTGTTGACGAAGACGTCGTCGTCCCCGTTGAAGATGAAGCGGACGCCGGGGCAGTGTTCCTCCAGCCAGGAGTGGAAGAGAACCTGCTTCAGCGTCAGGTTGAAGAAGGTGTCCTTGAAGTCCCACTGCAGCATGTCCCCGTGCTCCTCCTGCTCCAGCCGCAGCAGCCAGTTGAGCTTCTTGGCATCCCGGGTGATGGTGGTCACCCCCACGAGGAAAACCCGGCGGATTAAGGCTCCTTCGAAGGTCCTCTCCTGCCCCCAGGTCCTGCGGATCACCTCCCGCCGCTCGTAGTTCATCGGCGATGACTTGATGGCCAAGAGGAGGAAGACGTTGGGGGACCCATTGGGCCCCCCACACTTGTCGGGGACGCCCAGCAGCTCCGGGAAGAACCGGCAGTGCTGGTACCGCATGAAGTCCTGCACGTGGCCGGGCAGTTTGGCGAAGCCGTCGATCTTGTGCATCGAGGTGTTGGCCACGCAGGGGGCAGGGGTTGGCGGGGGGAGCCTGGGGGCTGACTGGGGGCTGGAGAGGGTGCTACGCTTGGGGGTCATGCTGAGCCACAGCCCATCATCGTGGTAGAACAGGTAGAGCCCCAGGAGCCCCACGGCAACCAGACCCCACAGCTGCAGCCTGTAGCACCACAGGGACGTGCTCTGCAAGAGATGGGGAGAGGGATGCGGCACCGGCCACCCCCGCAGCCCCCGGGCACCCGCACCCGGAGAGATGCCCCAGGCAAGGGCACAGCATCCGTCCCTGCGGAGCTGGACCACGGAGATGCCAGTACGGGAAGGGGAGAAGGGAGATTTCCCGGTGCCAGAGGGTCACACCATGCCACAGGCACCCAGAAAGGTGTCTGCTGCCACGCAGGGAGAGCCCAGGCTGGGCAGGGCACCCTTAGGGGCAGGGCAGAGCCCGAGTCCTCCAGCTGCACCGGGAAATGTGCAGCAGATCTGAAAAGAGCAATAAACCCCTAGTTCCGGGATGGGGCCGTTCTCCTTTGGGAAAGCAAACACAGGGTGCAGCCCCGAAACCTGGGGGAGGGCCAGCAAGGGCACGCAACCCCCCAGGACCCGCTGGCACGGGGAGCTAGAGCCAGCTCAAGGCGTAGGGTGGAGGTGACGGGGTGGTCCCGGGTGCCAGGAGCCCACCCGGGTTTGCTGCCATCAGCCTTCGCCTTCAAAGAGAAAGCTCCAGGACAGGGGTTCCCCCAGGAACCTCGGCAAGAGCCCAGTTGCCGCTTGCCCACAGGCACCGCACAGAGCCCGGCCAGCCGGGGACGGATCCGGCCAGTCCCTGCCCGAGGTGGTGGCCCCATCCCGGAGCACCAGCTCAGACCCCGTTGTACCACAAAGGGCCATAAGACACCCCCGCCCTCAAACGCCCCCGTACCTTGTCACAGCGCCAGCTCAGCGCCATCTTCACGCCGCACCTGTCCCCGCGCCGGGAGTGCCACGACCCCAGTGGCACAGGATTGACGTGGTGGGATGACTCACGTAGCTATAGTGCTGCCAGGGATGCCTATAGGCTCTTCAGGAAGGACAGGCGAGCAAGGCGAGGCGGGGGTGTGGCCCTGTATGTTAAGGAGTGCTATGAATGCGTTGAACTTAATGATGGTGCTAATGAGACTGAGTGTTTCTGGGTAAGAATCGGGGGCAGGGCTAACCAGGTGGATATCGTAGTAGGAGTCTGTTATAGACCACCCAACCAGGATGAGGAGGCAGACGAAATATTCTATAAACGGCTGGGCGAAGTCTCAGGATCGCGAGCTCTTGTCCTCGTGGGGGACTTCAATTTGCCGGACATCTGCTGGGAATACAATACAGCAGGGAGGGAACAGTCTAGAAGGTTCCTGGAATGTGCTGGGGATAACTTCCTGACACAGCTAGTGAGAGAGCCAACTAGGGAAGGTGCCCTGCTGGATCTGTTGTTTGTAAATAGGGAAGGTCTTGTGGGGGATGTGAAGGTTGGAGGCTGTCTCCGGAACAGTGACCATGAAATGATAGAGTTTTCGATTCTGCGAGAAGCAAGGAGGGGGCTCAGCAGAACTGCTACCTTGGACTTCCGGAGGGCGGACTTTGGGCTTTTCAGGAGCCTGGTTGACAAAGTCCCCTGGGAGGCAGTCCTCCAGGGCAAAGGAGCCCAGGAAGCCTGGATGATTTTCAAGAAGGAAGTCTTAAAGGCGCAGGAGCAGGCTGTCCCCATGTGCCAGAAGACAAGCCGTCGGGGAAAAAGGCCGGCCTGGCTAAACAGGGAGCTAGTGTTGCAACTTAGGGAAAAAAAAGAGGATCTATGGCCTCTGGAAGGAAGGGCAGGCCACTCAAGACGACTACGAAGAGGTAGTGAAGCTATGTAGGGAAAAAATCAGGAGGGCCAAAGCCCAGCTAGAGCTAAACCTGGCTTCTGTTGTCAAGGACAACAAAAAAAGTTTCTATAAATATATTAGCAATAAGAAGAGGACTAAGGATTATCTCTGTCCTCTAGTAGATAGGGCCAGCAACATAGTGACCAAGGATGAGGAAAAGGCTGAGGTACTTAATGAAGTCTTTGCCTCAGTCTTCAGCAGTAGGACCAGTTGTTCCCTGAGCACCCAGACCCCTGAGCTAGAAGACAGGGATGGGGAGCAGAATGAAGCCCCCGTAATCCAAAGGGAAATGGTGAGGGACCTGCTTCAACACCTGGAGGTGCACAAATCTATGGGGCCGGATGGGATCCACCCAAGGGTATTGAAAGAGCTGGCGGAGGTGCTCACCAGGCCACTTGGTATCATTTATGAGCAGTCCTGGACAACCGGGGAGGTCCCAGCTGAGTGGAGGTTAGCAAATGTGACACCCATCCACAAGAAAGGCCGGAAGGAGGATCCAGGGAACTACAGGGCAGTCAGTCTGACCTCGGTGCCTGGGAAGGTCATGGAACAGATCCTCCTCAGTGCCATTACACGGCACATGCAGGAGAACAGGGTGATCAGGCCCAGTCAGCATGGGTTTGTGAAGGGCAGGTCATGCCTATCAAACCTAATATCCTTCTATGATAAGGTGACCCACTTAGTGGATGAGGGAAAAGCTGTGGATGTTATCTACCTGGATTTTTGCAAAGCTTTTGACACTGTTTCCCACAGCATTCTCCTGGAGAAACTGGCTGCTCATGGCCTGGACAGGTGTACTCTTCGCTGGGTAAAAAACTGGCTGGATGGCCGTGCCCAGAGAGTGGTGGTAAATGGAGTTAAATCCAGTTGGTGTCCAGTCACAAGTGGTGTCCCCCAGGGCTCGGTGCTGGGGCCAGTTCTCTTTAATATCTTTATCAATGATCTGGATGAGGGGATCGAATGCACCCTCAGTAAGTTCGCAGATGACACTAAGCTGGGCGGGCGTGTTGATCTGCTTGAGGGTAGGTTGGCTCTGCAGAGGGATGTGGACAGGCTGGACCGATGGGCTGAGACCAATGGTATGAGGTTCAACAAGGCCAAGTGCCGGGTCCTGCACTTGGGTCACACCAACCCCATGCAGCGCTACAGGATTGGGGCAGAGTGGCTCGAAAGCAGCCCGGCAGAAAAGGACCTGGGGGTGTTGGTGGACAGCCGGTTGAATAGGAGCCAGCAGTGTGCCCAGGTGGCCAAGAAGGCCAACAGCATCCTAGCCTGTATCAGGAATAGTGTGGTGAGCCGGACTAGGGAAGTGATCATCCCCCTGTACTCGGCACTGGGGAGGCCCCACCTCGAGTACCGCGTTCAGTTTTGGGCCCCTCGCTACAAGAGGGACATTGAGGTGTTGGAGCGTGTCCAGAGAAGGGCTACAAAGCTGGTGAGGGGTCTGGAGGACAAACCTTATGAAGAACGACTGAGGGAGCTGGGGTTGTTTAGCCTGGAGAAGAGGAGGCTGAGGGGAGACCTCATCACCCTCTACAACTACCTGAAAGGAGGTTGTAGAGAGATGGGGGCTGACCTCTTCTCCCTGGTGACAAGTGATAGGACGAGAGGAAACGGGTTCAAGTTATGTCAGGGGAGGTTTAGATTGGATATTAGGAAACACTTTTTCACTGAAAGGGTTATTAAACATTGGACCAGGCTGCCCAGGGAGGTGGTGGATTCACCATCCCTGGAGGTGTTTAAAAAAAGGGTAGATGGGGCACTTAGGGACATGGTTTAGAAGTGGCTCTTGTCAGGGTAGGTTAAAGGTTGGACTCGATGATCTTAAAGGTCCCTTCCAACCTCAACAATTCTATGATTCTATGATTCTCCTCCGGGAGGGGTCCTCCCTCGGCCCGGCGTCCCCACGCCACCCTCTGCCTGCCCACCCGCCCCCACGGCCGCAGGGAAAGGGCTCAGCCAAGCGCTGCCGCCTCCCTGCCTCAGTTTCCCCCCAGCCTCGCAACGCCGGAGCCCCCCGGGAGCCACGGCACAGCAGCCGAGCCCCGTTTCCAAGGAGCAGCCCGGAGGCCCCGGGGATGGGCATCACAGAAGCAAGCAGGCGGGAGCCGGCGGGGGGGTTATTAGAAAATAAAGTGTTTAATAAAAGAGCAGCTCCTGCTCCCTTCACAGAACAGGGGAGGGCGGAGGGGACCGATCGCCGGGCAGCAGGAGACGACACAGTGACAACCACGGAGCAGGGGGACCAGAGGGAGAGGAGGAGGAGGAGGAGGAGGAAGAGGGGGTCCCCACCCTGCAGCACCCCCTCCCCGGCCAGCCTCCGGCCAGTGTTTCAAGTTCACACAACCAAGGGGGAAGCCCAGCGGGGCTCGGAGGGTCCGGCGGGAGGTGGCTCAGGACCCCGCCAGGTAGATCCCTGCGGAGGAAAAGCGGTGAGGAAGGGCTGCGAGGACGGGGGGCACATGCCCGCTGCGAGGACAGTCGCTGTCGAGGGGCCAGGGCTCGATGCTGGCCCCGAACTGGGCTACCCACACCCTCCCCGGGCCGGGCATCGCCTGGTGAGGGGGGAATGGAGCTTGGGGTGGTAGGGAGGGGACCCCCTGCACCCCAGGGCCATGGGGAGCAGGGAAGAGACCCTGTGCACTGCAAGGAGAGGAGAAAGGACCCCATGTACCCTGGGGAAGGGTCTCCTTGCACCCCAGGGCCATGGGGAGCAGGGAGGGGACCCCATGTACCCTGGGGAAGGGACCCCGTGCACCCCGGGACAGGGACCTCATGCACCCCATGGCCATGGGGAGCGGGGAGGGGACCCCGTGCACCCCAAGGAGCGGGGAAGGGACCCTGTCCACCTTGGGAACAACACCTCCTGCATGCAGGGAAGGGAACCCATGCCCCCTGGAGAGCAGGGAAGGGACCCCAGGCACCCCAAATAAGGGACGTCATGCACCTCATGGCCACAGGGGATGGGGAGAGGACCCCGCACCCCCCAGGGCAGTGGGGAAGGGACCCCTCACGCCCCAGGGCCCCACCAGCCCTACCTGTAGCAAACCTCTTCTTGACCAGCGACATGCGGTACCCGGCGCTCGCCAGCTCCACGTCGACGCCCGACAGCGTGCTGCCCTCGCTGCTGAACTGGGCTGCCACGGGGCTGGGCTTGCTGGGACCGCAGAGGGGCTCCCAGCTGGCCGAGAGCCGGCCACAGCCTGGAGATGGAGTGGGGGGGAGACGGCAGAGAGGGTGGGGGGTGTGCAGGGGCCAGGGCCAGCCCCTGCTCCCCTGCCCTGCCAGCGGGGCGGGCACAGCCTCACCTCCCTGCCCCGGGGCACCGGGGACGTCCAGCAGCCTCCAGAGCAGCCTCTTCTCCTCCAGGTTCCTGCGGGGACGCGGGTACATCTCCAAGCCCCCAGAGCCCTAAAACTCCCCCCCGCTACACCTTGCTCCACTCCATCCCCCCCTTGCTCCTACCTCCCTTCCCTGCCTTCCTCACCCCATCACCACCCCCATTTCCCAGTCCAGGCTCCCCATTTCCCAGCCCAGAATCCCTGTTTCCCAGCCCAGGATACCCATTTCCCAGTCCAGGGTCCCCATTTCCCAGCCCACCGTCCCTGTTTCCCAGTCCAGGGACCCCATTTCCCAGACCAGGATGCCTGTTTCCCATCCCACAGTCCCCAGTTCCCAGCCCAGGATGCCAATTCCCCAGCCCACGGTCCCCTTTTCCCAGCCCAGGATGCCCGTTTCCCAGACCAGGGCCCCCGTTTCCCAGCCCAGGATGCCCATTTCCCAGTCCAGGATGCCCATTTCCCAGCCCACGGTCCCTGTTTCCCAGACCAGGGACCCCATTTCCCAGACCAGGATGCCTGTTTCCCATCCCACAGTCCCCAATTCCCAGCCCAGGATGCCCATTTCCCAGCCCAGGATGCCCATTTCCCAGCCCACGGTCCCCGTTTCCCAGACCAGGATGCGTGTTTCCCATCCCACAGTCCCCAATTCCCAGCCCAGGATGCCAATTCCCCAACCCAGGGTCCCCCTTTCCCAGCCCACCGTCCCCGTTTCCCAGACCAGGATGCCTGTTTCCCATCCCACAGTCCCAACTTCCCAACGCACAGTCCCCGTTTCCCAGCCCAGGATGCCCGTTTCCCAGACCAGGGCCCCCGTTTCCCAGCCCAGGATGCCCATCTCCCACCCTGAGGTGGGGGAATTTGGGACCCCCTGGTCCTCTGCGTGTGTCGTCCCCCCCCCCGGCCTCAACCCTTACCAGCTGGCCGCGGGCTGCAGGCGCAGGTTGGCCACGGGCTCGTCGACGGGCAGCAGGACGTGGACGTTGGCGAGGGGCACGGGCAGGGCCAGGGCGCCAGCGTTGTAGCCGTACTCCACGCTGACCCGCGTGGCACCCGGCGAGCAGTCCCAGCGCACGCAGAGCCGCAGCGGCGCCGAGCCGGGGCCCAGCCGCGAGAACTTTGGGGGTCAGGGAGGTTTTGGGGCGGGGGGAGGCACCGACACCCTCCCGCCCCCAGGAGCTGGGTTGGGGACCTGGGGGGTCGCAGGTGTCCCCCCCGTCCCGCGCTCACCTGGTACTTGAGCAGCGCCACGTTGTAGTAGGAGGCGGCCGGGCTCTGCTCCGCTTGTTTCTGCAGGTGCCCGGTCAGCGCTGCCATGTTCAGCCAGAAGTCCTTGGTGCTGGGGTCGCTCTGGGACGGGTCGCTGCGAGGACGGGGTCAGAGCGGCGAAAGTGCCAGGGTACCCCGGGAAAGCCGGCACCCCAATACCCAGCTCCCCGTCGCTGCACCCACCGGCTCCCGAGGATGCCCAGGCTTCCCGGGAACCCCAGGAACCCCGAGTACGCCAATACTCAGCTCCCTGTTGCTGCACTCACCAGCTCCCAGGGTGCTCAGGCCCCCTTAGAACCCCCTGTACCCCAATACCAGCTCCCCAGCACTGCACCCACCACCTCCCAGGGTGCCTGTGCCCCCCCAGCACCCCCTATACCCCAACACCAGCTCCCCATCACCACATCCACCACTTCCCAGGCGGCCTGTGGCCCCCCCAGCACCCCCTATACCCCAATACCAGCTCCCCAGCACTGCATCCATCACCTCCCAAAGTCTCTGCATCCCCCCTGGCACCCCCTGTACCCCAATACCAGCTCCCCAGCACTGCACCCACCACCTCCCAGGATGCCTGTGCCCCCCCAGCACCCCGACACCAGCTCCCCATCACCATATCTACCACCGCCCAGGGTACCCCTGCCCTGCTGGCACCCCCTGTACCCCAATACCAGCTCCCCATCACTGCACCCACCACCTCCCAGGATGCCTGTGACCCCAGACACCCCCTGTACCCCAATACCAGCTCCCCACCATCGCATCCACCACCTCCCAGGGTGCCTGTGCCCCCCCAGCACCCCCTATACCCCAATACCAGCTCCCCAGCACTGCATCCATCACCTCCCAAAGTCTCTGCATCCCCCCTGGCACCCCCTGTACCCCAATACCAGCTCCCCAGCACTGCACCCACCACCTCCCAGGGTGCCTGTGCCCCCCCAGCACCCCCTATACCCCAATACCAGCTCCCCATCACTGCACCCACCATCTCCCAGGGTGCCTGTGCCCCCCCGGCACCCCCTGTACCCCAATACCAGCTCCTCATCGTTGCATCTTCCACTTCCAAAGGTCTCTGCACCCCCCCGGCACCCCCTGTACCCCAATACCAGCTCCTCATCACCGCATCCCCCCCGCCCAGGTGTCCCTACGCAGCCGGTGCCACGGAGCCACCGCGTCCCCGCACCTGTAGAGCAGCTCGGCGTTGGGCAGGAACTGCTCGATGGCTGCGGCGTTGAGCAGGCGGAAGCTGAGCACGGGGGGGGCCATGCTGCCGCTGAAGACGCGGACGATGCCAGCGGGGAAGGACATGGTGAGCTCCCCCGTCACCTTCACCAGGCAGCTGCCGGGGACAGGCCGGGGGTCAGCGGATGCCCCAGGCAGGACACGGCAGCTGGGGAGGGGGACACTGACCCCCCGGGGGACCCCCATACCTGTCGGCATCGTGCCCCTTGAAGTACGCGTGGACGTACTCGGTGAAGGCGGTGGCCACGGGGAGCGCGTCCTGTGAGCCCAGCACCACGGGGCTGGGACCCCGCGACAGCCCTGGGGGGGGCAGACGGCGTCAGAGCCTGGATGGGACCCCCCCCCACCCCACGAATCACCCCAGGGACCCACCAAGTGCTGGCTGGGAGACGGCGAAGAAGCCCCGCTCGCCCAGGCTGGCGGGCGCCGAGTGCGAGGGGCCGCAGCTCCAGGAGGGCGAGGGGCTCAGCGAGCGCGACTGCAAGGCAAGACGGCGTCGGGAAAGGTGCGGGGGGGTGGGGGGGGGGGGCTGTCCGGGTCTGGCCCCCATCATGGGGGTCCCGCAGCCCGGCCCCATTCCCCCCGGCCACGCACCAGGTCGGTGTTGCTGCCCGCAGCCAAGCTGGCCACCAGCCTCTTCGTGCGGGAGCGGCGAGGGGGGGGCCACCAGCGGGACCTCCCGGGGGGCCGCACTGGGCCGGGCAGGGAGAGCATCTAGGGGAGGAGACACAAGTGGGGGGTGAGGAAAGATCTGCCATGGCAGGACCCCCCACCCCCCCCAAAAAGGGGCTCCAGCAGGGTCTCATCAGTGCCACGAGCTTGGCAGGTCTCAGCCCCGTTCTCAGCTGAGCCGGGGGTGGGTGAGATCCTGCGCCCAGCTGGGGGAGGGGGGGGGGTAGGACAGAGTTAAGGGTAAGGGGGGGCAGAGTTAAGGGTAAGGGGGGCAATTCCTGCACCCCTGCCACTCACCCGGCTCTGGCTGCGGCAGGGGAGCCGCCGTCGTGCCGCCCTCGGTCAGCCTCATCCCCGACCCTTGGCAGGTCCACGGAGAGGGGCTGGAGGACTCCCCCCCGCTTTGGGGGGCCGGGGAGGAGGAGGAGGAGGAGGCCGAGTTGGAGGAAGGACGGGGCAGCGGGGGCTGGTCCCCACTGGGGCTGCGGGGTCTGACCCATGGCAGGGGCTCCCCGAAAGGGTCGGGCGAGGGGGCTTCGCGGGGCGCGGGGCCGCTGGGACAGTGGCTGCGTCCCCGGGGCACCGTCCCCACGTCCTCCCACAGCCCCTCGGCCCCGGGGCCGCTGAAGACGGCGAAGCCGGGGGGCTCGGGGAGGCGGCCGGCGGGGCTGCGGGGCCGCGGCACCCAGGCACCGGGGTCCCGGGTAGCAGGCGGCGGCGGTGGCGGTGGGGGGGGGGTCCGGCAGGCCACCCCGCTTGGGGAGGGGGCTCTGCGGCGTCCCCGGCTGCGGGGTCCAGGGTCTGGAGTCTGGGGAGGGTCCGGGCGCGGGGTGCGAGGGCGAGTCCAATCCCGAATCCTCCACGTTCTCCGGGGAGGAAGAGGAGAAGGGGGAGGAGGAGGAGGTGAGGACGTAGGCGCGGGGGGCTGCGGGGAGACCCCCGTGTCAGAGCAGTGCGGTGTGGGGGAGAGGGGAGGAGGGGGCCGTGGCGCACCAAACGCCGGGGTCCCCCATCCCTCACCCCCCTCCCTGACACACACCCCCCCCCCCCCCCCGCCCCAAAATCCTCACCCGGGAAATCCTCTGCTTCGAAAGCCGATTCCAGCGGGGGCCCGAAGAGAGCGGCGGGGGGCACCGCGTCCGGAGGGGCTTTGCCGGGGCCACTGCAGCGGGGACAGAGAGGGCTGCTCAGTGTCCCCCGGGACCCCACCGTGGAGGGGGGCTGGGGGGCGGCAGCGCGGGGTGCACCGCCCCACGGCGCCCCGCTTCCCTCCCTGCCCCGTACCTGTTCACCTGCGCCGCCGGGCACCCCCTCCCTGCACCGTCACCTGCGGGGAGAGGGGACACGCGGGGGGTTGCGGAGCCACCGCACCGCAGGACAACCCCCCCCCCTCCCCGCCCCCGGCATCCCCGCGACCCCCCCTGCACGCTCTCACCTGCTGCCAGCGTCCCCTCGGGGTCCGCGTCGCTTGAGGCTGGGGTCAGAGACGCCACGTGCCCTGCGGAGGGACAGGGACAGGCAGCGTTAGGGGACACGGAGCCCGGGGGACCCTCGAGTCACGCCGAGCCCCCGCGGTGGCACTTACGGGACGACTGGCGCTTGACGGTGCCCTGCAAGAGAAGGGGGACAGGGGGTCAAGTTGGCCCTGGCACAGTCCCTGGGCACCCCGTGGCCCCCCCCCTCTCCCCCCCCCCCCCTGCCGTGAGGCTCACCCCGAAGCTGGGGGGCAGGATGAGGTTCCCCACGGTGGCCTTGAGCTGCTCCATGGTGGCCTCGGCGCTGCCGGCCGCCTCCCGGGGCTGCACCGGCTTGATGTGGACGTAAAACTTGCGGGGTTCGTCCTCGTCGTAGTCGGAGTCGCTGGAGGGGCAGACGTGGTTCTCCGCCTCGGCTGAGCCCCCGTCAAGGCAACACCCAATGCTCGGACACCCCCCCCCCTCCCCGCCCCGGACACCCCAAAAATCACATACACACACACCCCCCCACCCCCCAGCACAAGGATACTGTGGGCGACGTCGGGGCGCACGGTGAAGCCGTCCTCATCCACCTCCGGGCAGCCCTGCGGGGAGACACGCTCGGAGAGGCGCTCGCTCCCCAGTCCTCCCGGTACGGAAAAAAACCCGACCCCGGGGCTGGCAGTGGGATACTCACCACCTCGGCATCCGGGGATTCCCTGGGGAACGACAGGGGCAGCGTTAGATCCCGAAGCAGGGAAGGGATGCAGGACATGGGGATGCAGGGGTACGGGACACGGGCATGCAGGGATACGGGGACATGGAACACAGGGATACAGGGATGCAGAACATGAGGATGCAGGGATAAAGGGATGCGGGACACAGGGATGCAGGAACACAGACGTGGGCATAACGGGATACAGGGACATGGAACATGGGGATACAGGGATGCAGGGTCGCAGAACATGAGGATGCAGGGATAAAGGGATGCAGGACACAGGGATGCAGGGATACAGGGACATGGAACATGGGGATACAGGGACACAGGAAATGGGGATGCAGGGACGCAGAACATGGGAATGCAGGGATAAAGGGATGCAGGACACAGGGATGCAGGGATACAGGGACATGGAACATGGGGATACAGGGATGCAGGGACACAGGAAATGGGGATGCAGGGGTACGGAACACAAGGATGCAGGGATACAGGGATGCAGAACACGGCGATGCAAGGATACAGGGATGCAGACACGGGACATGGGGATGCAGGGGTGCAGGGATACAGGACACAGGGATGCATGGATACAGGGGTGCGGAACATGGGGATACAGGAATGTGGGGACATGGCGATGCAGGGATACAGGGATGCAGAACATGGCGATACAAGGATACAGGGATGCAGGGACACGGGACATGGGCATGCAGGGATACAGGGACATGGGACATGGGGATACAGGGATGCAGAACATAGGGATGCAGAACACAGGGATACAGGGATGCAGGGACACAGAACACAGGGATACAGGACATGGGTATGCAGGGATAGAGGGACATGGAACACGGGGATATAGGACACAGGGATACAGAGATGCAGGAATGCGGAACATGGGGATACAGGGATGCAGGGATACAGAATACAGGGATGCAGGAATGCGGAACACAGGGATACAGGGATGCGGGGACACAGAACACAGGGATACAGGGATGCGGGATAGAGGGATGCAGGCACACTGAACACAGGGATAGAGGGATGAGGGATACAGGACATGGGCGTGCAGGGATACAGGGACGTGGAACACAGGGATACAGGGATACAGGATACAGGGATGCAGGAATGCGGAACACGGGGATACAGGGATGCAGGGACACAGAACACAGGGATACGGGACAGGGGCACGCAGGGATACAGGGACGTGGAACACGGGGATACAGGGATGCAGGATAGAGGGATGCAGGCACACTGATGCAGGGATAGAGGGATGAGGGATACAGGACATGGGCATGCAGGGATACAGGGACGCACAACATGGGGATACAGGGATGCAATAATGCGGAACACAGGGAGACGGGGATGCGGGGACACAGAACACAGGGATACGGGACAGGGGCATGCAAGGATACAGGGACGTGGAACACGGGGATACAGGGATGCAGGGATGCACAACATGGGGATACAGGGATGCAATAATGCGGAACATAGGGATGCGGGGACCTTACACAGCATCACGATCCCTCTCCTTACGGCTCAACCCAGGGATACGGAAAGCTTTACTCCGGCTCCTCTTGGGTCCTGGGGAAATGGGGCAGAGAGCGGTGAGCAGCCCCCTCCAACGCACACCCCCACCCCCTGCTCACCCCCCCAAAAAAAAAAAAAAAAAAATCCCCGGCGTGGGGCTGCTGGCTGCAGACGTACTTGCCTTCCAGCGTTGGGGCCAGCCGGTACTCGTCGAAATCCAACACTCCTGCCACCGAGAGCGGGATCAGCCCGGCACCGCGGCTCCGTCCTCGCGCGAGGACGACGCTCCCCCTCCTCGCACGAGGGCTCAGCCCTCGTGTGAGGAGGGGGAGCGTCGTCCTCACGCGAATGGCGGTGGTGGGGGCCGGGGGGGGGGAAGCCCACCGGGACGCTGGCCACAAACCTCACCTGGTCGCTCTCGCCCCGTGCCCTTGCTCTCGGCGAACCTCCGCAGCAGCATCTCGGTGCCGATGTTCTCCACGTTTTGCTTGAATTCCTCGTGCACCTGGGGGATAAAAAATAAATAAATAAATAAATAAAAATATATATATATAAATGGGAAGGGGGGAGCGGGACGGGACGGGGGACACACACATCGTACGGGGTTGTCCCCATCCTGTCACCCTTCCCTGAGCGCTCACCTGCCCGATCTGGACGTGGGTGTCCTCCACGGAGTGGGAGTAGGAGCCGATGAGACCCTTCATGTGGCGTAGATGGGCTTCTTCCACCTCCTGGAAGCGCTGGGTTTGGGGACGGAGACGGGGGGCGGGGAGGGGGCGGTTTTAGCCAGGGTGGCATGTCCCCAGGGAAGGGAGCTCAGACAGGGTGGCATGTCCCCAAGGAGCGGGGCTCAGCCAGGGTGGCGCGTCCCCAGGGCTCAGCATCCCCAGGAAACGGGGCTCATCCAAGCTGCCACATCCACAGGGAATGGGGCTCATCCAGGGTGGCACACCCCCACGGGCTGGCGTCACCATGGAGGGGGTTCTCAGGCTGGCGTGTCCCCAAGGACCAGCATCCCCAGGGAGGGGCATCCCCAGAGTTTGGCATCCTCAAGGAGCCAGGGTGGCACGTCCCCAGGGAGGGGAGCTCAGCCAGGGTGGCACGTCCCCAAGGACCAGCATCCCCAGGGAGGGGTATCCCCAGAATTTGGCATCCCCAAGGAGCGGGGCTCAGCCAGGGTGGCACGTCCCCAAGGACCAGCATCCCCAGGGAGGGGTATCCCCAGAATTTGGCATCCCCAAGGAGCGGGGCTCAGCCAGGGTGGCACGTCCCCAAGGACCAGCATCCCCAGGGAGGGGTGTCCCCACATACCCCAAGGATTTTGGGGTATGGCATCCCCAAGGAGCAGGGCTCAGCCAGGGTGACATGTCCCCAAGGACCAGCCTGGCCTGTGCCACCACAGCCGCGAGCCCCGCTCCTGCCCGTCCCCCCCACCCCTCCCCGGGGGGCTGCCCACCGCGGCCGAATCCAGCATCCTCTGCTCGAAGTCGGCCCGGGCAGCGTTGTACTTCTCCACCGCCCGCCGCAGCGCCTCGCCCGCCTTCTTGGACTTGAGCTCTGCCTGCGGGACCAAGCGGTGGCCATCAGCCGGAGGGGGACAGGGACCACCAGGGTGAGTCAGGGGGAGGAAAGGACCATCATAGGGGACAAGGACCATTACGGGGGGACATATCGGGTCTCACCTTATCGATCTCCTTCTGGCTGGTGCCCTCCTTGCGGAGCCGCTCGTACTCCTGGCACTTGCTGTGGTAGCTCTCCTTGGACTTGGGCAGCAGCTGGGCCACCCCGTGCAGCAGCTGGACGGCCTCCAGCGTCCCCGACACCTCCTCCTTGGACTGGGGGGACGGGACACGACACAGGAGGGGTGGGCAAGGGGGTTTTGGGTGTGTAGGGGGGGTGGGGGGAGGATGGGGTACCTTCTTGTGGACCCGGCCTTGCTCCTCGCCGTAGCGCGAGATCTCCTTGATGAGGTCGTGCAGCTTCTTCATCAGCTCCAGGTGGCACAGGGCCAGCTTGTCCGAAGAGATGCGGAAAACCTCCCAGAGCGGCGCAAAAGTCCTGGGGGGGGGGACGGGACAGGACGGGACGGACAGACAACACACGGGCAAGGATGAGCGGGGTCCCTCTCCCCTCGGGGTGCTCTGGACCCCCCCACCCCCCCCGCCAGAGCCATTCTTACCCCAGTTGCGTCCCGTTGGTGGCCATCTTAGACAGCTTCACCATGGCCTTGGCGTAGTTCTCCTCGATGGCAGCCCTGGGGACGGAGCTCGGTGATGCCATGGACAATCCCCCCGCCCCCCCGGCCATCCCGTGTGTTGTCATCTGTCCCCCGGTTCCCCCCCCCCCGCCCCCGGTACCTCTCACGGACAAAGTCAGCCAGCTCCTTGGTGGAGATCTGCCCATGCTTCATGTTGTGGTAGAGCACATCGAAGCCGTGGTTCTTCTCGCCCTGCCGGGGGACCGCCCTCAGCCCCCCAAAACCCACCCAGCACCCCACGGCGTAGGGCCCCCCCCCCCAGCTCCCCCTCCTCCGGGACAGTGCCACCGCCAGGAGCACCATTTGGGCTGAAAACACCCCAAACAGGGCACGGTAGCCCAGACCCCCCCCCCCCCGCCCTCCCTGGGTGCACAGGGGGGTGCGGAGCCCCCCACCCCTGCCAGAGGCAGTGCCGGCCAGAGCGGGGTGGGGGGGGCCCCCAATGCCTGGCTTCCCCTGGGGTTGCCGGGGCAGGAAGGGGGGGGCTGAGCCCTGATACCGGGTGCTATTTTGGGTGCTGCCTGTTCCCCACCCTCAGCAGACGGGGAGGCGGGGGGGGGGGCTTTCCCCCACCCCCCCTCCCCAGCAGCGTGGCCCCACCTGGGGAAACTGAGGCAGGGGGAAGGGGAAGATGGAGGCAGCTGCCAGACAAACCAGGAAGCACCGGCCGCGCTCCGTGCCCCCGCGGCACGATGAACTTCCCCCCCTGCTGTGGCACCGGGACCGGGGTCCCCGCGGGGCCAATGGGGCCGGGGTCGGCACCGTGGCCGTGGGACCCCCCCGGGGACCCGCACCCATCGCTCCCCCCACCCAGCAGCAATTAATTCGCGCCATTAACGGAAGCATCGGGCCTTGCAAAATTACTGGCGGCAATGAACCCTCCCCCCTCTCAAGGCTGAGGGCCCCCCCTGCAGCAAGCCCCAGAGGGTGGGGGGCACCCATGGGTGGGGGTCCTGGCTTACCCAGAAGTGCTCGGTGAAGTAAGACATCTTGGAGCGGGGGCGGGGGACACAGCGGCGCGGGGACCCACAGCTCAGCTCCCGGTGCCCTGGGGACACACCTGGCCCTTACCGGGGGGGGTGTTCAGCGGGGACCCCCCCACACCACGCCTGCACCCGTCGATATTTATCCTTTTTGCCGGGAAAGCGCAGCTCCGTGGCCATGGAAACCGCAGGTTTTCCCGTGCCCCCCCCCACCCCGCCGCCACCACCACCGCAGCCCTCTCCCCACGGTGTGCGGCACCCCAGGGGGACTGGGGGGGGGAGGGGGGGGAGGCCGGGGGGGGCCACCGGGGCGGCTCTTGGGCCCGACACCAGATACGCAGCTAAATAATGAATGAGCGGTTGCTGCGCAGCGGCTGCTCCCGTGGCCCCCCCCCCCCCCCAGCCCCCCCAAAATCACCCCCCCCACACACCCCCGGCACCCTCCCTGCTCAGGGGAGCCCCTTCCCCCCAAAAAATGGGGACCCAGGTATCTGGGACCCCCCCCCCCCAACCCCTGCCCAAATGCACCCAGCCGTGCTAGGGGTCATCCACCGGAGCAGCCCCCCCCCCCCAGCCCTCGGCAGGGGGGACCCCGGGGCTGTGCACACACACCCCCCCGCCCCGGAGAAAAACAGGAAACCAAAATATCGTGCATGGCGCGGGGGGGGGCACTCACCCTGGGCTGCTGTGGGGCTCGCAGGGCCCCCCCGATCATCCTCGGCGCACCGGGGGTCTGGGGGGGGGGGGAAGAGAGAGGGGTTAGTGCACGCCGCAGCCCCCCCGAAACCCGCTCCCTGTTTCCCCCCACCCCGGCTCCAGCCGTCCCTCCGCACAGGCTCAGCCACCTGTGTCATGAGCGGGGCGGGCTCAGCGCGGCCTCCCCAGCTTCCCCCTGGGGGGCTGGAGGGGAAGCGGAGCTGGGGAGAGGGGGGGGGGCACCGGGGGAGGGGGGGGTGTCAGGGCCCCGCCGGACCCCGACCCGCCGCCGGTCACAAGCGCCGCGAATCCGCCACCGGCCAAAGTCCCCGGAGGTGGCAGCGGCCACCGAGTCCCCGAGCGGGACGGGGAGGGGGGGGAAACGGGCGGGGGTGGGGATGGGGGGGCGCAGCAATCCCGCCGGGCTGCGGTAAGGACCCCCCTGCCCCCCCCATCGCATCGGCACCGGCCACCCGCAGCGGTCACCTTCACCGGCGGGGGGTGCGGGGGACGCGGGCGGCCCCCCGAGGGGTGCGGGGCGGGGACAACAGGGGACCGGGGGGGGGAGCGGTTGGGGTGTCCGGATCCCGCCCGGCTCCGGGAAGGGCTGCACCTGCCCGGGGGATGCTCAGTGAGGGTGGGGGGCGCGGGGTGGGGGGGGGGGGGGGGTGTGCGCCCCTACACCCCCCCCGCGCAGTGGGGCCGGTGCAGGGAGAAGGGGGGTCAGGGCGTGCACGGGGGTGCAGATGTGTGTCGTGTTGTGTGTCCCCCCCCCAAAAAAAAAGGAGGGAAAATGCCGAGGACCTGCAGCGGAGCTGGGGGGGTCGCGGCGGAGGGGGTGGGGGGGCGCTGCCCGCAGCACCGGGAGCGGCGCTTTGGGGAGGGGGGCGGCTGCAACGTACACGGAGGGCGTTTATTGAGGGGGGGCACCGAGGAGCCATGCACGGGGTGGAGGGGCTGCACCCCAGTCCCGGCGAGGGGGACGCGGGAGCGGGGGGGGCTGCACCCACGCACGGGGCGGGGGGCTGCATGGAGGGCGGGGGGGGGGGGGGGGGGGCAGCACCCTGCTCCCGGTAGGTGGGGGCTGGGGGTCGCTCCCTGCTGTGTGTCGTGTGTCCCCCCCCCACTCCCCCCCGGGAGGAGGGACCCGATCCCCGGTTCCCGGTCCCGGCGGGGCCGCACTCACCTGCGGGACCGCCCCCCGCCCCGCTCGGCTCGGCTCCGCCGCCGCCCCGGGCCGCGCGCTCCGCGCCGGGACCGCGCCGGGGGCGGGGGGGGAGGACGCTCAGGCCACGCCCCCCTCCCCGCCGCGCCGCCTCGCTATTGGCCGCCGCGCCCGGCAGCGGTTACCGCAGCCAGCGGCCGCCGCCTCTCATTGGTCAGGAGGCCGCCGCGCCGCGCGCGGGGAGGGGGGTGATTTGCATTTTTAAAGCGGCCGCCGCCCCCCCTCCGTAGAGTGATGCTGGGGCGGGGGGGCGTCCGGAGCCGCCCGCACCGGCACACCGGGGCTGCCACCATCCCCGGGGCTGCCACACCCCTCCCCCGGGGCTGCCACCCCTCGGTGCCGCTAACGGTGCAACCGCGACCCCCCCCCCCCCCCGCCTCGCCGCCTCCCCGCCGCGACCCCCCCCCGCTCCCGACGGCTGCAACGGCACCCCCGGTGCAGCCGGTGCCACCCGGTGCCTCGCACCCCGCTGAGCTCATGCCCCGGCTCCGGCTGACACCGGGGCGGCCGCGGCGCAGCTGCGGGGTGGGGAAGCGGGCACGGAGGATGCCCGGCGGAGGTGGCGGGGGGGGGGTGTCAACCAAAATCATCCCCTCAGATGGGGGGACCCGGGGGTGTCACAGCCAGCGGCGGCGGAGCTGAGACGGCCGGTGGCGGAGCGTCACGCAGCGGCTTCGGTTCGGTCCCGCTCCCTTTTGTCCCCTCGACGCGCCCCCCCCGCGTCGCTGGGACCGTGCGGCTGCGCCAGGCTGAGCCCCCCCCCCGCCACCCTTCGGTGCCACCGCACCGGCCCCGGTGGAGACACGGTGCTAGGGACCGAGGGGGCGGCGGGGCGAGCAGCCCGATCCCGGCCCCACGGTGCCGGCACCGCCGCTCCCCGGCTCCTCCGTGACCCCCGGCGGGGCAGCGATGCCGGAGAAGCCCCCGGTGCCCCCTCCCCACGGCCACGGACCCCCCCCGCCTCGGCTCACACAGCCCAAAGCTCACCGGGGGCCGCTCACCGCGCCCGCAAAACGCCTCGTCCCGCGGTGGGGCCGGTGGGACGGTGACAGCGGCAGCGCCGGGATCACCCCCGGCCCCCCCAGTCTCGGCACTGGGGGTCATAACCGGCCCCCCGGTGAGTGGACCCCCCCCCC
>NC_071487.1:2626461-2699180 GCF_028500815.1 Rissa tridactyla
CCCTGGGGCCGGCGGCGGGCGGCGGCGGGCGGGCGGCCAACCCTCACCATCGCCCGCGGCCCCGGGCGCCGTCAGCGGGGAAAGTTGGGGGCGGCCGCGGTGCGGCGGCGCCGGGGCAGCCGCATCCCGCGCCCGGGCGGCGGGGACCGGCCGGTTCCCGCGGCGCCCCGGTACCGGGAACCTCCCCCCTTCCTACCGCTCCTCACCCCCCGCCGAACTTCGGCCAAGTTCCTCCGGGCACCACCACCGCCGCCGCCCGGTCCCGAGCCCCGGCGCTGCTCCCCGCACCGGCGGGAGGGGAGCGGGGACGGTGCGGGCTCAGCCCCCCCGCCCCCCCGGGCGCGGGTTCCTCCGCTGCGGGGACACCGGAGAGACAAAGGCCGGGCCGGGGAGGCCGCTGCTCCCTCAGTGCCGCCGCGCCATGCTGCGCCCGCCGCCCGCGCCCCCGCCCCGCCCCGCGCGGCCACGCCCCGCCCCGCGCGCAGGCCACGCCCTCCCCCGCCGCCGCCTCTGACACATTGTTGCCACCGGCGGCCGGCCGCCGCCGCCGCCGCCGCGCGCGCGCCCGCCGCGGGACCAGGGCGGGGCCCCGCGCGCCGCCGCGGTCCCGCCTCTGGTTGGGGGGGGACACGGACGGGCGCCGGAGGGGGGGGGGGGGGCGCGAGGGGGTCTTGGAAAGAGGGGGGGTCACACCGGCAGGTCCTCTGCAAACGGGGGGGGTCACACCGGGAGGGGGGGGCGACACCTTTGGAAGGGTGGGGGGGGCCACACCGGCAGGTCCCTCTTCAAACGGGGGGGGGTCACACCGGCAGGGCCGGGGGGGGCTTTGGGAAGGGGGGGGTGTCACACTGGGAGGGCAAGGCTTCCTTCTGCAAACGGGGGGGGGGGGTGCGTGTCACACCGGCAGGTCCCTCTGCAAACGGGGGGGGTCACACCGGCAGGGCCGGGGGGGGGCTTTGGGAAGGAGGGGGCGGTTACACCGGGAAGATGGGGGGGGTCCCCTTGGGAAGAGGGGTGTCACAGCGGGAGGGGGGGCGACACCTTTGGAAAGGTGGGGGGGGGGTCAGACCGGCAGGTCCCTCTGTAAACGGGGGGGGGGGGGTGGCGGTGGGGAGTGTCACACCGGCAGGGCCGGGGGGGGCTTTGGGAAGGCGGGGGTCGCACCGGGAGGGTCAGGGGATATTTGGAAACGGGGGGGGGGGGGGGAATGTGTCACACCGGGAGGGCGGGGGGGTCCCTCTGCAAAAGGGGGGGTGTCACACCAGGGGGGTGGGGGATCCCTTTGCAAGCGGGGGGGGGGGGGTCACACTGGGAGGGCGGGGGGATCTTGGAAACGGGGGGGGTGGGTGTCACACTGAGAGGGTGGGGGGTCCCTCTGCAAAGGGGGGGGGGGTCTGCATTGGGGTGCAGCACACGAGGGGGGAGGTTTGGGGGGGGCCTTTCCCTGGAGGGCGGGAAGGGCTCAGGGGGCTGTGAGGGTGCACGGGGGGGTCGGGGCTGCTTTGGGGGGGGGGGGCGGGTGTTGCAAAGTGGGGGGGGGTTTACGTTGGGAAGGGGCAGCCAGGGGCTGACACCACAGGGGACGGGGACAGGGACGGGGACGTGTCCTGCAGCCGGGACACGGCCAAGGGCAGGGCCGGAGCAGCCGGACACCGGGGGGGGGGGAATGCAGATTCCCCCCCCCCCCCCAATGCATAAACATTTTGTCACCTCCGATCCGGGGATAAAATTAACCAATAATTTGCATTAACGTCTCGTTTCCCTTTGCCGCACTCCAGGAAAACGCTGACGGGAAGCACAGGGCACCGGCCGCACCTCCCGCGCCACCAGCCCTGTCCCCGCGTCCCCGCCGGCCAGGGCCACCGCGGGCCACAGCCACCCTCGCCACGGCCACCGGGCTCTGCCGGGGCACCGGGGCCGGCACGGGGGAGGACAGATGGAGCCCCCTCTGCAGGACGAGGGATGTGGGATTTTTGGTTGCGGTGAGCTGCCTGGCTGCAGCACGGGGAGCCACGTCCCCGAGTGAGGACATCCCACCCCGTGAGCGAGGACATCCCACCCATGAATGAGGACATCCCATCCATGAATGAGGACGTCACATTCATGAGCGAGGATGTCACATTCATGAATGAGGACATCCCGTCCATAAGTAAGGACATCCCATCCATGAGCGAGGACATCCCACCCCTGAGAGGGGACATCCCACCCATGAATGAGGACATCCCACCCATGAATAAGGACATCCCACCCCTGAGACAGGACATCCCACTCATGAATGAGGACATCCCACCCCTGAGCGAGGACATCACATCCATGAATGACAACATCCCACCCATGAATGAGGACATCCCACCCACGAGTGAGGTTGTCACATCCATGAGTGAGGATGTCACATCCATGAACGAGGACATCACATCCATGAACGAGGACATCACATCCATGAGCAAGGACATCACATCCATGAATGAGGGACATCACATCCATGAATGACAACATCCCACCCATGAGTGGGGACATCCCACCCATGCATGAGGACATCCCACCTATGAATGAGGACATCCCACCTATGAATGACAACATCCCACCCATGCATGAGGACATCCCATCCATGAACGAGGACATCACAACCATGAGCAAGGACATCCCATCCATGAACGAGGACATCACAACCATGAGCAAGGACATCCCACCTATGAATGAGGACATCCCACCTATGAATGACAACATCCCACCCATGCATGAGGACATCCCATCCATGAACGAGGACATCCCATCCATGAATGAGGACATCCCACCTATGAATGAGGACATCCCACCTATGAATGACAACATCCCACCCATGAATGAGGACATCCCATTCAGGAATGAGGACATCCCACCCACGAGCGAGGACGCCCTTCTCGGGCTGCCCGGGAAGGCCACCGCTGGCCGGGGCAGGACCCATCCACTCCCAGACCCCCCCACATCCCCCCCCCAAGTCCAGGAATGGCCGCTGCTGCAGAAGGGTGTGCAGACGGGGGGGGGGGGGACTCCGAGCCCTCCTCCCCGCGGTCCCCGGTGGGTCCCTCCCGGGTGGTTTTTGGCCACCGCGGAGTCCCCGGAGCTCCTCGGGATGCAAATCCGCATCCCGTTGGATTCACAACAGCAACAAGGTGCCCGTTAAGGTCACCGGGAGCGAGCAGCCGAGGCACTTCCGCGAATCCCGCTGGCTGCCTGGCTTTCCGCCTCGGCATCCGAATGCCCCGGTAAATCCGTCTCCGCCCGACGCGCTTTTCCTTTGGAGTTTGTTCCCTTCAAAAGGCAGAAACAGCTCCGGTGTCAAACCCGCCCGGCGCCGCGCGGAGATAAGGCGGGCCGTAAATAAAATATGGCTCATCCTCATCACTTGTTTAGCAAAACCCATTTGGAAAAACTCAATGAAGTGGGTGTGGGGGGGGCTCCGCAGCCCCCCCCCTCCCCCCCCCCCCCCCCCCGAAAAAAAAAACAAAACAAAAACCCCCAAACAAAACAAAAGTAAAACAAATAAAGGCAGAATGATTTTTGAATAAAGCGGCTCCTCATCCTCCGCCACCACCAAGGTCACGCACCTCATTCCCAGCGAGGTATTTCTCCAGCGAGCCCCCCCCCCCCCCCCCCAATTTTTCTCCCCAGGGAGGGGGGCGCTCTCATAAACCCGTCTGCTTCTCCGTCAGCTTTATCTGTTTTCATTCATGAAGTCGAGCCACCAAAAGCCTTTCTGGGCATGTTGATAGGGGCCAGTGGTGGTCCCCGCCCCCCGGGCTCGCGGCTGCGGCCACGGAGGGAGCCCCGGCAGAGCCTGGCCAAGCAGCGCAGCCCCGGGGGGGACCCCTGGGGGGGGGGACCCTGGGGGGGGTCCCTTGGAACAGGTTGCCCAGAGAAGCTGTGGCTGCCCCATCCCTGGAGGGGTTCAAGGCCAGGTTGGACGGGGCTTGGAGCAACCTGGGCTGGTGGGAGGTGTCCCTGCCCAGGGCAGGGGGGGGCACTGGGTGGGCTTTAAGGTCCCTTCCCACCCAAACCACTCCGTGATTCTGTGATTCTATGACCCTGCGGGGGGGGGCACCTCCAGAGGGGACCCCCAGCTTGCAGCAACGGAGCCGACACCACCCGCCACGGGGTCATTTCGGTATTCGAAGCCCCCCATGCTGGACCACCCATGGGAAAACCTTCTCAGGGATGCCCCGTTCCTGGGGCAGATCCAGCTGGAAGGGGGGGACCCCAACCGCCACCCCCACCCCCCCAACCCCCCCACCATGGGGTTCCTGCAGGTCGCAATTCCCGTCCGGTTTGCTCATGGGGAGAGTTGTGCTGGGCAACAACCGCCCGGGGGGCTCCGGCTGCCCCCCGAAACTGAAGGCAAACATCCCGAAGGAGTGACTTGGGATAAGCTCCCTAATAACGCTGCTCGAGATGCTCCAAGCTCCCCCCCCCCCCCCCCCCCCCCCCCCCCGCCGAGCCCTCCGGCCACCTGAGGAGGTCTGACACCGGCAGGACGGATCTCGGGATACCGGAGGGGGGGGTGCCCAGCGTGAGCGGGACCCAGCACGTGTCCCCCACTGCCAAACCAGTGCGGGAGCCGCCGGGGAACTGGTTCCCAGTTCCCTCACACGGCGCAGCAGGATGGGGGCTGCCGGCAGGAGACTCGCAAAATGCCAACTAAGATCAAAAAAACCCTTAAATTTCAAACACGGGGTGAGAAAGCCAAAAGCGGGGAGGTGCATGGGCCCCCCCCCCGGGGCCCCCCCCCGGCTCCTTGCCAAAGAGAAGAACGAGACCAAACCCGGGGCCGAGGGGACCCGCGAGGGCTGGGAGCGGGGGGGACGGGGGGCCTGGCCCGGCTCAGGCCACGGTGTCGAGGGGCTGAGCGGGATTTCCGTCACCTCCCGGTGATGGAAAGGTCTGGATTGGGGTCCGGATTGGGGTCTGGACTGGGGACAGGCCTTTACTCCCCCCCCCCCCAAGTAACGCAGGGTGAGCTCAGGGCTGGGCTCTCCCGGCACTCCCAGCCTCCAGATTTTGCCTATTCGGCCTCATTTAGGCTGTGGAATTGTTGGAGCGCTGGCGGAAGCGATGCCGGGGACACCGTCTGCCCCCCCCGCCAGCTCCGGCCAGCCAGCAGGGATGCAGCCTGCGGGACACCCCCGGCCCCCCCCCGGCTCCCCCCCGCAAACTGCGGAGCCCTCACCGGGTCCAGGATCCCAGCTGGAGCTGGGATGGAGCTGCCACCCGCCCCCCCCCCCCCCCCCCCCCCCACCATGCCAGGCTCCGTGTCCCTTCTCCCAGGCACCCGGCACTTGGGCTTTCGAAAGAAAACGGTCACTAGAATATTTGAAGCCAATTTTTAAAACAAAAATTAAAAGGTTTTTTACCCAAAGCCTTGCTCTTGGAAACAGCTAAACAAATTTGGCTGAAATTACAGGAAAAAATGCCTCGACTGAGAAATTCAGCCCGAACGGAAAAGCCCGAAGCAGGTAAAACACCAGGCGTTCATAGCGGGGATCCAGCAGTGGGGGCAAGGGGTCTCGGGGGGGGGGGGGGCAGCACCTGTGTTGGACCCCCCCAAATAGAGCTGGGGGATCCCGTGAGCCTCCAAGAACCAGGCTTTTCCCAGGTCCCTGCTCCAGGGAAGGGTGTGGAGCTCGGCGGGGTGGGGGGGCACAGGGGGAGCGGGGAGCCCCCCCTTGCAGAGTGAGGGGCCGTCCTGCCCCCCAGCACCCCCTTGCCGGAGGGGGGGGGCAGCCGTTGCCAGGCTGGGAGAGTTCCCCAAACGCTGCCCGGGGTCTCTCTGAAGGGCTTTGGCTCAGGATCGGGCCCTGGTGGAGGGTGATACCTTGAAGGAATAATTAGTGAATTAATCAAGCGTCACCGTATCCCTCGAGACCAATCAAGCCCCTCGTTATTTCGTGGCTTGAGGAACGCAAACGATAAAGCGCCCATTACCTGTACATCCCAGTACATCCCAGCTCCGCCCAGCACATCCCAGCTCAGTGCAGCCCAGCTCCACCCAGTGCAGCCCAGCACATCCCAGCTCGGCCCAGCTTAGCCCAGTACACCCCGGCTCCACCCAGTATATCCCAGCACAGCCCAACTCAGCCCAGTGCACCCCAGCATACCCCTGCTCCACCCGGTACATCCCAGTAGATCCCAGCTCAGCCCGGCACATCTCAGCTCCACCCAGTGCAGCCCAGCTCAGACCAGTACATCCCAGCTCCACCCAGTGCAGCCCAGCACATCCCAGTACATCCCAGCGCAGCCCAGCTCAGCTCAGCCTGATACATCCCAGCTCCACCCAGTGCAGCCCAGCACATCCCAACACGTCCCAGCACATCCCAGCTCCACCCAGTACATCCCAGCTCAACCCAGCTCAACCCAGCACATCTCAGGTCCACCCAGTACATCCCAGTGCAGCCCAGTGCAGCCCAGTGCAGCCCAGCTCTGCTCAGCTCAGCCCAGTACATCCCAGCTCCACCCAGTACATCCCAGCTCCACCTAGTACATCCCAGTACATTCCAGTGCAGCCCAGCTCTGCTCAGCTCAGCCCAGTACATCCCAGCTCCACCCAGTACATCCCAGTACATTCCAGTGCAGCCCAGTTCAGCTCAGCCCAGTACATCCCAGCTCAGCCCAGCACATCCCAGCTCCACCCAGCACATCCCAGCTCCACCCAGTGCATCCCAACATATCCCAGCGCAGCCCAGCTCCACCCAGTACATCCCAGCACACCCCAGCCCGCGCTCCCCAGCTCCTTCTTGCCTCCTTTCTAAGAGCAAAGTTGTTTTTTTTTCCTTACCAAACAAACCCAACTATTTGCCTTAATTATTGCAAAGCCTCCTATTTCCAGCCCCCAGCTACGCGGGGCGGGGGGGGGGGCGAGGCCGGTTGCAGGGAGGTATAATTTACACCCCGCTCCTTTAGCTTTAATTGTGGCGGCCTAGAAATTAGGGAAAAGATTTGCTACCGAAAGAAATTAAAAAAAAAATAACCCTTCCCACGTAAAAGGTGAGGAGCGGCCGGGAGAGGCCGGGGGGGAGGAGCCCCCGCGCCAGGACTGGTTATAATTTCCCTGAAACAGGAAAAAAAGGGGCCCAGGAGGGTCCCTGGGAGCGTTCCCGGCCCCAGCTCCATCCAACCCCGGCGCAGCCGCAGGGTGGGAGCGGGGGGACCCCGGGCTCCGTCCCCCCCCAGGTTCCGCGGTGTGTGTGTGTTGGGGGGGGGGGGGTCATGCCGATGGCCCTCGGTGGCTCTCGGCATCCACCGGCACCGACCCCCCCCGCAGTGCCAGGGAGGGGGCGGGCAGGGGGGGGTCGCGGCGTAGCGGGTTTGCTGGTGAGGTAAAAGACGTGGGAGAAATTGAGGGTTAATTCACGGCTGGTCCTGGGCAGCCACCGGCAGGAGGGGGGGGAAAGGGGCAGGAGGGGGGGAAAAAGGGGTAGGAGGGGGGGGAAAGGGGCAGGAGGGGGGGGGAAAGGGCAGGAGGGGGGGAAAAGGGCAGGAGGGGGGGGGAAGGGCAGGAGGGGGGGAAAAGGGCAGGAGGGGGGGAAAGGGGCAGGAGGGGGGGAAGGGGCAGGAGGGGGGAGAAGGGGCAGGAGGGGGGGGAAAGGGGCAGGAGGGGGGGGAAAGGGGCAGGAGGGGGGGAAAAGGGCAGGAGGGGGGGGAAAGGGGCAGGAGGGGGGGGAAAGGGGCAGGAGAGGGGGGAGAAAGGGGCGGGGGGGGGAAAGGGGCAGGAGGGGGGGGAAAGGGGCAGGAGGGGGGGAAAAAGGGGTAGGAGGGGGGGGAAAGGGGCAGGAGGGGGGGGAAAGGGCAGGAGGGGGGGAAAAGGGCAGGAGGGGGGGGGAAGGGCAGGAGGGGGGGAAAAGGGCAGGAGGGGGGGAAAGGGGCAGGAGGGGGGGAAGGGGCAGGAGGGGGGAGAAGGGGCAGGAGGGGGGGGAAAGGGGCAGGAGGGGGGGAAAGGGGCAGGAGGGGGGGAAAAGGGCAGGAGGGGGGGGAAAGGGGCAGGAGGGGGGGAAAGGGGCAGGAGAGGGGGGAGAAAGGGGCGGGGGGGGGGAAAGGGGCAGGAGGGGGGGGAAAGGGGCAGGAGGGGGGGAAAGGGGCAGGAGGGGGGGAAAGGGGCAGGAGTGGGGAGGATGGGGCAGGAGGAGTGGGGGCAGGAGGGGGGAAAGGGGACAGGAGGGGGGAAGATGGGGCGGGGGGGAGAATGGGGCGGGAGGGGGGGGAAGAAGGGGTAGGAGGGGTGAAGATGGGGCAGGAAGGGGGGGAAAGGGACAGGAGGGGGGGAAAAGGGGTGGTGGGGGAGGAGGGGCAGGAGGGGGGAGAAGGGGCAGGAGGAGGGGGGGCAGGAGGGGGGGAAAAAGGGGCAGGAGTGGGGAGGATGGGGCAGGAGGGGGGAAAAGGCGCAGGAGGGGGGGAAAAGGGGCAGGAGGGGGGAAAAGGGGCAGGAGGAGGGGGGGCAGGAGGAGGGAAAAAGGGGCAGGAGGGGGGAAGAGGGGCAGGAGGGGGGAAAGGGGGGCAGGAGGCGGAAGGACAGGGCAGGAGGCGGAAGGACGGGGCAGGAGGGGGGAAAAAGGGGCAGGAGTGGGGAGGATGGGGTAGGAGCGGGGAGAAAAAAGGGCAGGAGGGGGAAAAAGGGGCAGGAGGGGGGGAAAAAGTGGGTGGGGGGAAGAGACAAATCCATTAATTGACCCAAATGTGGGAAACCCCACGGCACGGAGCAGCCAGGAGCACCATTTCTGCCGGCTCATGAGCGGCCACATTGTGCCTCTCCGCTCCCCGGGGCCGCGTCGGTGGCAAACCCCTGACCGCGGTCGGCTCAGACCAGCATGGGGCCGGCGAGGGCCACGAGCCACCGCGGGGCGACCCGCTGGCCGTGCATGGCTCCTCCATCGCCCGGGGTGGCCGGAGCCCAGCGTCCCGCTGCGCGACTCGGGGAACAGCCTCCCGGGATGGCGGGGGGTCGGACGGGGACGCTGGAACTCGCCGCTCGCTTCGTCCCCGTCCCTCGGGCGGCCTCGTCCGATGCTTGTGAAACCCCCCAGCCCCCAAATCCGGCTGCGATAACGCTTTTCCCCGGCTGCCGGCAGGGCCGAGCATGGATCCCCTCTCCGGCTTTGTGCCCGCTGTGGCCCCCGGTGCGACGGCAGCGCTCGGCGATGGGAGACGCCGGCACCTCCCGCGGCAGCAATCCCCAAACATTAATTAAACCCCTTCGCCAAGGCTGGGGGGGGGGATTGGGAAATGATGCGGAATGCCACCCGCCTCTAAAACCAGCCCGGTACAGACCACCCCGCTGCAACCGGGGAAACTGAGGCAGGAGGCGATGTCTCTCAAGGTCAGATGGAGGTGACCCCGCCGGGGGGGACCCCGGGAGCCCCCACTCACAGCCCGGCATCGCTTGGAGCAGGCTCACGCTCCCATCGCAGGGCTGCGGCCGCGTCCCCCTGGCTCTGCCGGGGCTGGGAGCCGGACGGCGGGGGTCTGCTCCCGCTCCGTCCCCTCCCTCCCTCCCGCAGTCACCTCTGCCGTCGGGAGCCGCGTATATTTTGGTTATTTTTGCAGTGGGGGCTGCCTGCCCCCCCTGGGGCTTGGGAAGTCCCCGGAGCCCAGGCAGGAGGGAGCTGTGCCCGCAGGGATTCCCCTCGGTGCCAAAGCCCAGGCTCTCCTTATCCGGGCGGCTGATACGGGTAAAACCCATTTTTTGATGAACGCAGCCCCCTGGCAGGGCTGGGGCAGCCGCCTCCGGGGCAAACCTCCCCCCCCCGGTGGGGCAGATGGGGGGGGATCGGGGCTGCCAGGGGACGGCTGGGCCGAGCCCTCGCTCCTCCTGCAGCCCGGGGTTTGTTCAGCGTCTGGAGGAGCCGAGCTGAGGTCACGGAAACACCCAAAGGAGTGAACGCGGGAAAGGCAAGAGCTCCTTGGGAACGGCCTCCCGCTTTCCACGCGTGTCCCGCCAGCCGGGGCTCAACCCGGAACCGCCGTCCCGGGGAACGAACCCGGCCAGGGCCAGCGCCGACCCCGGCACCGAGCAGCCCCCCAGCCTGCCGAGGGGATGGATGGACAGCCGTGGCCTGCTGAGGGGACGGATGGATGGACAGCCGTGGTGTGCCGAGGCAGGGAGGGCCCCTGAACGGGCGCGTTCGGCGATAACGCCACCGGCTGCGGCACCGACCGCCGCTGACGGGTGGCCCTGACACCCTGGGACATGAGCTCCAGCCCGGGCCAGCGCCGGAGCCATCGGCCTTTTGCAGGCAGGGGTTTGGCGCAGTCCAATGGTATTAATTTTTCCATTATAATAATGATTTTTCTAACCCCTGGTCAGGGTTAGACCCGCCATGGCAAGAGGGCGGCCGGAGCCGGCATCCCGCGGGAGCTGCAGGGTGGCCCTGGGATCCCCGAGACCCCTCCCCAGGCACCTGCCCACCCCAGCCCGGGGTGATGGAGACGCACCCCACAGCCCACGGCCGAGCCGCAAGGGCTGCCCAGTCCCGGGGTGGAAGCCCAAAGTCCCTAATTCCAAAATCCTGCGGTTTTCCCCCAAAGTTGAAGGCTGGGCGCGCAGCAGGCACCGCCGCTGCGGCAGCTCATGGCTTAGCCAACACCCCCCCCTAGTGCCGGTGCCCCTCACGGGCCGCCCGGGCCGGGGGCCGCATCCCGGGGGGGTGGGACGGAGGGGGAGGCGGCGGCCGTCACCGTGGACTCGGGTCGCCCGAACCCAGCGCTCGGCAACAGCCCCGGCCTCTGCCGACGCCGGGGGTAGGGGAAATCCCATCCCATGGGGAAACATGCAAAAACCCCCAGCCCCATAGCTCCCCAGTCCCACAGCCCCCAGCCCCATAGCTCCCCAGCCCTGCAGCTCCCAGCCCCATAGCCCTGCAGCCCTACAGCCCCCAGCCCCATAGCTCCCCAGCCCTGCAGCCCCCAGACCCATAGCTCCCCAGCCCCACAGCTTCCCAGCCCCCCAGCCCCATAGCTCCCCAGCCCTGCAGCTCCCAGCCCCATAGCCCCACAGCCCCCAGCCCCATAGCTCCCCAGCCCTGCAGCCCCCAGCCCCATAGCCCCACAGCCCCGCAGCCCCCAGTCCCATAGCCCCCAGCCCCGCAGCTCCCAGGCCCATAGCTCCCCAGCCCCCCAGCTTCCCAGCCCCCAGCCCCATAGCTCCCCAGCCCTGCAGCTCCCAGCCCCATAGCCCCACAGCCCCCAGCCCCATAGCTCCCCAGCCCCACAGCTTCCCAGCCCCCCAGCCTCATAGCTCCCCAGCCCTGCAGCCCCTAGCCCCATAGCCCCACAGCCCCCAGCCCCATAGCTCCCCAGCCCCGCAGCCCCCAGCCCCATAGCCCCACAGCCCCCAGCCCCATAGCTCCCCAGCCCCACAGCTTCCCAGCCCCCCAGCCTCATAGCTCCCCAGCCCTGCAGCCCCTAGCCCCATAGCCCCACAGCCCCCAGCCCCATAGCTCCCCAGCCCCGCAGCCCCCAGCCCCATAGCCCCACAGCCCCGCAGCCCCCAGTCCCATAGCCCCCAGCCCTGCAGCTCCCAGGCCCATAGCTCCCCAGCCCCACAGCTTCCCAGGCCCCCAGCCCCATAGCTCCCCAGCCCTGCAGCTCCCAGCCCCATAGCCTGGCAGCCCCCAGCCCCATAGACCTGCAGCCCTACAGCCCCCAGCCCCATAGCTCCCCAGCCCTGCAGCCCCTAGCCCCGTAGCCCCACAGCCCCCAGCCCCATAGCTCCCCAGCCCCGCAGCCCCCAGCCCCATAGCCCCCAGCCCTGCAGCCCCCAGCCCCATAGCTCCTCAGCCCTGCAGCCCTCAGGCCCATAGCTCCCCACACCCACAGCTCCCAGCCCCATAGCTTCCCAGCCCCATAGCTCCCCAGCCCCATAGCCCCCAGCGCCGTAGCCCCCAGCCCCACAGCTCCCCAGCCCCACAGCCAGCTGGGACCGAGCCGCGGGGGCTCAGCTCAATGGCCGGGGGCTTTGCAGGGGGTCCGCAACCCTTCGCCCCTTCCTGGCCAGGGACGGGCAGCGGGTGGCCGGGCCCCTCCGTCCCCGTGAGCCCTTCCCAGAGGTGCCCCGTTAGGACACGGCGCGGTGCCACGGATCCCAGCGTCGCCCACGGATTCCCCCCACCAAGTCCCCAAAACCCCCCCCATCCCACGCCGGCACCGAGCAGAAACCCTCCCGGCCGCCCCACGGTTGCGTTCCAGCAGCTTTTTGAATATGGAAAGCGCCGGGGGGAAAAAAGCGGTTTTTCTGTTTGGCCTGAACCCACCCAAGTGGAAGGGGAAGGGGAGGACGGGGGGGGCGGGGGGCGGGGGGGGCAGCCCAAAGAGTGAATCCATTTTTGAATTGCAGCGTGGCCGCGGCCCCGGCAGCGGGGCTGACAGCTTGACACAGACGGATTGGCAGCTCCCGAGGTGAAACATCCAGGCCCGAGCCACGGAGCCGCAGGAAAACCGTGTCTTTGGAGGGGGCCGGGTTTCATTATGGCGTTTTTTTCCCACCGAGGAAATAAGAAATGAAATAAATAAAAACCAGATGGGAGGGAGAGCGGGGAGCTGGAAGCGGGGGGGCTCGGCTCCTGGGGACACCCCCCCCCCACCACCACCACCACTGGGACCCCCATGCATGGGCTGGGAGAGGCGGCTGCTCCCTCCCCAACGGGGGGTTTGCAGGGTCCCCCCCCCCACCGCAGATGGCACCCTGGGACCCCCAGAGCGTCGTCCTCGGGCTCCCGTCCCCCCGAGCTGCCCCCGCGGGCGCTGCGGGGCCGAGGCGCCCCCCAGGACACGGGGCAGGATCTTTTACGCCCCTTTTACACCGGGGGGGCTGCTGAAACGCCCATAAATCCCAAACCGGGGGCGCGAGGGGGACGGGCGCCGCGGAGCGATGGCCGTGCGGGGGCCGCCGATGGGCTCGTGTGGGCCGTGGGGGCCAACACGGCCCCGAGCCGGGCGTCAAACCCCTTCCTGGGGCAGAAAAAGGCATTTTCCAAGCAGGAAAGAGCCGGGGAAGGCGAGGCCGGCGCTGGCCTCCCGGGGCCGCCCGCCCGTCAGCGGGAATCACTGATGTAGGACGGATGTCTCCCAGGGATGATAGGGCAGCGACCCTCATATTTTCCGCAGCGCGCGCTCCTGCGCGCTACCTGTGTGCGGGAATGATAGGAATTCATCACGGACCACCCCCCGCCGCGCGCCGGCTCCCAGGGGAGGGATCCGCCAGCTCTCTCCGAGGCCTAAAACGGGATTAGGTTATCCGCCGGCATGGGAAACCCAGACACGCGCAAAAGCCGGGAAGGTGCCGGCGCGTCCCGCTCCGCAGCCGCGGGGTCTCACCGGCGGGTTCCCTCCTCGCCCAGACACGAGGGTGACGCCACCACGGGATGGGGGACAAAGGCCTCCAGATGAGGATCCTCCGCGAAACGGACGCGGAGGAGAGATTTAGGGGTGATGGCGGTCCTGGACACGTGTAGCGTCGCCGCGTTTTGGGCAAAGGTGCGTGTTGTGTCCCCCCCCCCACACCCCGTTGTGTGGCCGTCACCAAATAACCCTCGTCCCATTACCGCCCGTTGGGAAGCGCCGGCGCCGGCTCTGCCGCATGCGTGTCCCTCGGCAGCTCCGGTCCCGTCAGCGGATACCTCGGCGCTGGGTCCAAGGGCTCGGCCGGGGCTTCGCCGCGGGCGAACCGTGGCTCCGCCGTGCCGCGGCCCCCCCGGCACCCCCTCTGCCCCCAGCCACTCCCCCCCACGCCACTGCCATCCCCAGGCAGGGCTGTAACCGCTTAAAACCGCTTAAAACCGCTTAAAACCGCTTAAAACCCCGCGTAAGGGGTTGGCACAAACACCCGTTGACTCGGGGCGGGAGCATCCGCGCTCTCCGGATGCAGCTGTGCCTCCCCCCGCCCCCGACTCGCCGTCCCGCTCTGGCCATCGCTGCCGCTCGAAGGCCACCGTGACCACGACCACCCCAGCACACGGCAGCCCCCCCCGCCCACCCCGCGCCCCGACGGGACACCCCCCGAGCTCTCTCCTGGCTGCCGGGTTCCCTCGCCGTCGTGTCAAACAAATCCAGGGGAAAAAAAAAAAAAAAAACCCATGTTTGACGGCATCAAAGCGCAAACCCCCCCACCTGTCCGCGGCCCCGCGCGCTTTAATGCTGCCAAGGCGTCAACTCCCCCAGGTCTTCATTATGTCTTACAGGCCCCGGTATTATATCAGATTATGGAATCATTAAACAAAACCAAAAAAAAAAAAAAAAAAATCATACTCCTGGCTGTCCGGGGGGGGCCTCTAGTTACCTTGTCTAAATAGAACAGCATCGTTTTTAACCGAGGAGCTGGCGCGGTCCCTCGGGCCTTCATTATATTTCATGGGCTCGGGCTGGAGCAGAATCTCCCCCCGCGCCAAGGGGGCTCATTCTGCGCCGGTGCCGAGGACAAGGTGGTCCTGGACCTCCCCCACCCCCCACCGTGGACCACGGGCCACCGCGTTGGACCAAGACACGTCGCCGTCCCCGCTCCGAGAGGAGCCAGGCGGGACGGCGCTGCCGAGACGGAACAACAAGGCGAAGAAAAAACGGATGAAGGGAGAAAAGCGCCGGGGAGGTGATGGGTCGGGGGGGGTGTGTGTGTGGGGGGGGTGAAATCAGAGCTAGGTGGGCGCCCAATTATTTTAATTGCGCGTAGGTGCCGTTTAGGGCTCAGCGATGCGCGGCACATCAGCGTTTACCGCTCGGAGCAGAACCAATTATGTTGGAACACGGAAAAGGCCGGAGAGACGGCAAATCGACAAGCGGGCGGGCGGTGGGATCCGTCCGTCAGCGGGCAGCCAGGCATGGAGCGGGAGGGGGGGGGTCCCAGGACGGGGATCGGGGCATGGGGACACCCCCCGGCCCCAGGCACCGCCGGGAAGGCGGAAGGCTCAAGGAGGTGGGGGGGTTGGGAGGCGGGGGGAGAGAATCCAGATCTTGTTTAGGGAAAGAGGGGAAATAAATAAAGACGTAAAGCTGTAGTTTCTGGTGGGGTTTTGACAGGCGCTGTCAGAGCCGGCGGTGCGTGCGCGCCCGCCTTTACAGTAAATAACCGTCAGCAATTAGAGAGCAGAGGGTGCCAGGGAGGGAGTTGGGCAGCTCCGGTGCGTCACTCACGGTGGGGAGCTGGGATGTGTCCCCCCCTGCCCAGGGCTGAGCCGCCTTTGGGCCACCAGCGGCAAGGTGGCAGCTCCCCTGGGGCCGCAGGAGACCCCCGGAGGGACGTGGCACCCGCCTCTGCCAGAGCGGGGACTGCGGCTACCGCAGCAGCGCCCGGGGCCACCGGGGGGCTGGGGGGGTGTGGGGGTACGTGGTGGAAAGCGGCGCCCGGGGGCTGCGCTGCAAACACCCTTGTTTTGGGTAAGGTCACTGTCCCCCACTGCTCGTCACAGCCCCGGGATGGGACAATGCCGGCACATGGTAGCCACAGCTGGGTTGTGCTGGCCACGGGCAGGGCAGGAATGGTTTGGGTGGGAAGGGATCTTAAAGATCACCTTGTTCCAACCCCCCTGCCCTGGGCAGGGACACCTCCCACCAGCCCAGGCTGCTCCAAGCCCCGTCCAACCTGGCCTTGAACCCCTCTAGGGATGGGGCAGCCACAGCTTCTCTGGGCAACCTGGGCCAGGGGCTCACCACCCTCACAGCCAAGAATTTCTTCCTAAGATCTAACCTAAATCTCCCTTCTTTCAGTTTAAAACCATTACCCCTTGTGTTATCACTGCCCTCCCTGCTCCAGAGTCCATCTCCATCCTTTCTGGAGCCCCTTTAGGGGCTGGAAGGGGCTGGAAGGTCTCCCCGGAGCCTTCTCTTCTCCAGGCTGAACCCCCCCAGCTCTCTCAGCCTGTCCCCACAGCAGAGGGGCTCCAGCCCTCCCAGCATCTCCGGGGCCTCCTCTGGCCCCGCTCCAACAGCTCCGTGTCCTCCTGATGTCCCCAGAGCTGGAGGCAGCACTGCAGGGGGGTCCCCCCCCGAGCGGAGCAGAGGGGCAGTATCCCCCCCCTCGGCCGCATCCCGAGCACACCCGGCTGCACCGGCGGGTCCTGCAGCACAGCCTGCACGTCACCCAGCGCGTTTGTCTCCAAAAGTCTCCAAAATTGCCCGTTTGGTTCCAAGCCAAATAGCCTTAAGCCCAGCAGCTCAAGCCACCGGCCCCATCACGAGCTGCACCACCTGCACGGCCCCCGTGCCCCGCTCCGGGGGGTCCAGCGTGACCGGAGCCCCGAGCTCTGCCCCACGGGCAGAGCCGGCTGGGGAAGGGTCTCCACCGGAGCCAGACACAAACTCTGCTGGAAACGGGCCCTTCACCCGCCTGGGGTGCCTTCGGGAAAACCATCCGCCAGGTGGATGCGTAGAGACGGATGGACGAATTCCCTACGGAGAGTTCACGGCCGAAGCAGCGCCGGCAGAGGGGTTTAGGGGGAACGCGCCAATTAACCTCCCCGTTTTCCAGGCGGGAAGCCGAGGGGGCCGCAGCCCGTCCCTGCCGGGATCCTACAACACATCGCTGGCGGAGCCCTGAGCCCCCCCCGGCCCCGTCCTCTGACCTGCCCTCCCCGTCCCAGACATCTCCATCCCCTCCCTCCTCATCCTCCCACCCGACTCCAAGCCTGCGCCTTCCCCGCCGAAGCTCTCCCGTTTTTTGACACCCCCGCCTGCCCCCCGCCTCCACCTTCCTCCGCTGAGGAAAATGTAATAGCAGTTTAGCCTCTCCGTCTGCAAGTTCTTTGACACCAATAACCTCTGTCTTTGTGCTCCCCGGCTCAGATAAAAACCTCTGCCTTTCAGGTTGGCAGCAGCCCCGCCGCGGAGCCCGCCGGCCTTTTTTTGGGGGGGGGGGGGGGGGAGCCCGTGTCACCCGGCCTTGATAAACCCGACTTCAGAAGCTCGTTAGAGCTCAGCCCCAGGAGCTGGGCCCCGGGGGAGCGGGGCGCAGGGGACCCCCCCCAACTCCCGTTCCTATGGCGACCGAGGATGCCGATGTGGCAGCCCCAGGCGGTACTTTTGGTACTTACAGATCAAACAGGCAGGGCAAGCGGCGCCGGGGAGGAATACACCCCAGCGCAGGAAATTTAATGACTTGAATTAACGACAGGAGAGCCAGCGACTCCCCCTCGGCGCCGCTCGGGAGGAGACGTAAACTTTGCCGCCTTGTTGGGTTAAAACTTTGGATCTCTCTACTTTTTTACGCCCCCCCGCCCTTGTCCTCTCCCTCGGTTTAGCTCGGGAAACACGGACAGGCCGAGGAGAGCGAGCCAGGACCCACGGCGCGGGCTGGGAGGCGTTTTCCCCGTGGATGTTGGTCCCGTCGTGCTCGACAGAGACCATGAGAGAGGTCAGAAAAAGGCTGACAAAACCCAGGCGTCTGACCCCAGCGCCCCCCTCCAGTGTCCGTGGCCCATCCCTCGCCCCAGCGGCCCAGGGACCAAGGAAAGGCATGGATTTGATGGATGGACCACTGGGTGGATAAGGAGCTGGCTGGCTGGCCGCACTCAGAGGGTTGTGGTCAACGGCTCCATGTCCACATGGAAACCAGTGACGAGTGGCATTCCTCAGGGGTCAGTACTGGGACCAGTGCTGTTTACCATCTTTGCCGGTGACATGGACGGCAGGATTGAGTGTCCCCGTCAGCAAGTTTGCCGATGACACCAAGCTGTGTGGCGCGGTTGACACGCTGGAGGGGCGGGATGCCATCCAGAGGGACCGGGACAGGCTGGAGAGGTGGGACCGTGTGAACCTCATGAAGTTCAACCAGGCCAAGGGCAGGGTCCTGCACCCGAGTCGGGGCAACCCCAGGCACAAATAGAGGTTGGGCGGAGAATGGCTGGAGAGCAGCCCCGAGGAGAAGGACTTGGGGGCGTTGGTGGACGAGAAGCTCGACCTGAGCCGGCAACATGCGCTGGCAGCCCAGAAACCCCCCGCAGCCTGGGCTGCATCCCCAGCAGCGTGGGCAGCAGGGCAAGGGGGGGATTCTGCCCCTCTGCTCCGCTCTGGGGAGACCCCACCTGGAGCACTGCGTCCAGCCCTGGAGTCCTCAGCACAGGAGGGACACGGAGCTGTTGGAGCGGGGCCAGCAGAGGCCCCGGAGATGCTGGGAGGGCTGGAGCCCCTCTGCTGGGAGGACAGGCTGAGAGAGCTGGGGGGGTTCAGCCTGGAGAAGAGAAGGCTCCGGGGAGACCTTCCAGCCCCTTCCAGCCCCTAAAGGGGCTCCAGGAAGGATGGAGATGGACTCCGGATCAGGGAGGGGAACCATGGGACAAGGCGGGGAGCCGTTGCCCAGAGAAGCTGTGGCTGCCCCATCCCTGGAGGGGTTCAAGGCCAGGTTGGACGGGGCTTGGAGCAACCTGGGCTGGTGGGAGGTGTCCCTGCCCAGGGCAGGGGGGTGGAACTAGATGATCTTTAAGATCCCTTCCCACCCAAACCATTCCATGATTCCATGGCCATCTCCTCCCCGTGCCACATGCCCAGCGGTTGGGGGACGGTGAGCGAGGCACAGCCCTTCCCAGGAGCCGCAGAAGCTGGGGGACGGGACACCCTCAGCATCCATCCCATCCATCCGCCACACCACCCCGAGAGCGAGGACCGGGTGTGTGCAGAGAGAGAAAGGGAAAAGGACGACTTCTCCCTGGTTTTGTCTATCCTCGCAGCCTTTTTTCTTCTCTTTTTTTCCGCCGCCCTCCTTTCCCTCGCATGCTCTTTCCGCTCTGGAGCGTTCTGTGCTTTGCTGGGGCATTAAGAGGCAGCGGCTCCAACTGTTTAGCCAAGCATTAAAGGGGCACGAAAACACCCGCGTCGCAGCCGAGCGCCGCACGCCCTGAAGCATCCGCAGGAAAAAAAAATACAGCAACCTACCAATTCTGTGAAATAAGACATATTTCTGCGCTCGCACCCCCAGACAGCATCCGTATCCCAGCTACCGCCAGCCTTTCCAGCCCCATTTCCAGTCCGGCCATCAGATGTTTCACGGCTCCTGATGTCGATCCCTCCCCGTTCCTGGCCGGGTCGCTCGGGAGCGTTTGGGACATTAATGGCAGCAGCCGCCATCTGCCACCATCCAGCCCCCGCGCCAGGCTGGAAACATCCCGCGTCAAAGCGTTCACGGCCAAGACAAGAGACTCACATGGTTTGAGACATGTTAAAATCACCGCGGCTCGAGCCCAGGGAAGGGAACCGATTCCTCGCTCCCCACCAAAACCACCGATAACCTGCAAAAAGGGGATTTTACCCTCCATGCCCAGTTTCACCGGCGCCGGGCGCAGGGTGGGGGGGGCGTCCGACACTGGTTCCAGCAGAACCCGACTGGCGCAGCCAGAGCCCCGGTCCCCCCTTTTTGTCCCACCCCAGTGTCAGACCCCCTTGGTGGCCGCCGAGGAGCTGGAAACCAGCCCAAAAACCAGCCGGTGCCCGACTGCTCCGTGGTACAGGGGGGAAAGGGGCTGCCCGGGGCAGGGGGGGGCTGCTCCGTGCCAGTCTCTCAGCAATGGGCTGAGGTTTTTATTTTTCCTCCTCCTTTAATCTTCTAACGGGGGTGAAACCGGACTCTGGCTCGGCTGTTCTTGTCCCCACAACCGGCCATGGGAGCGATGCCTGTGCCCCCGCCGCGGGGCTCGGAAGCAGAGGGGGGATGGCTTTGGGGGGGTTGGCTTCAGTAGCAGGACTTGGGGGGGTCTGGGGCTTCCTCTGCTTGACCCTGTCCCTTCCCAAGCTCAGAAATTGCCCCCAGCAGCCCCTTGTGGAGGCTGCTGACCCGGCGATGGCGGCCGCAGGAGATGGTGGCCACAGGAGACGGTGGCCACAGGTCCCTTCCAGCTCTTCTATGTCCCCACGCGGTTCCCAAATGGGGCGTCCCTGCGCCCACCGGGCTTTGAAACGAGAAACCAGCTGAGGAGGAGAACGGCCCCCAGGGAAGCACCATTCCCCGAGGACATTCCTCGGCACCCTGAGCCGAGCACGCGAGCCCCAGCCGGGAAACACCGACCTGGCCGCAGTGTGCCCCGGCAAAATCCCGGTGTGCCGGTGGGTGCTCCTGGCTCGGCGAGGCGTCGGCGGGTGAGCGGGGGGGTTCTCGGGACTGGGCTGTCCCTGGGGACCCCGGCACGGCCGGAGGTGTCTGCAGCCCCCTGCCTGCGCCGTCCGCTCTGCGGCGGCTCCAGGAAACCCATCCATGGATGAGCTCGGCCACGGAAGAGAAACGAAGTGGGACTGGAGCTGCTCCCGCATCCATTTCCCCCCTCCTTCCTTTTCGTGGATTTGCATCTCTCTTTTGGGCAGCTCCATTTCCAGCACAGACAGGGCTCTGTTCGGGTCTCCCCCCCTCCTTTTCCAGCAATTGTTATGTTAAAATCCCCAGGACATGTTTCTGCAAAGAATTAAAAGAGGGTGAGGAAGAGATTGTTTTCGTTGGTGTCTCACTAAGTCTCTGACCTTGAGCGTGAATAGAAAACAAGAAAAAAGGGACTTTATGCTAATATCACTCACTAAGCACAAGGGGGAAAAATAATAACGGCAAATGAAGATTATGAATGCAAATCAACTTAATAAAGAGACAGGGTCTGTGCAGGAGTCTTGTTTTGCTCTTGTATAGACGACTTGGCATTGTCTGGTTGCGCTGCACCCCAGGTCTAATCATTACAAATTATATCAGGATAGGAAAAGAAAAGAAGAGGAAAGATTTAATTCTCGAATTATGACATTGTTCATTTCCCTCGCTGGCGGCGATGCGTTTCAAGAGCCCTCTCAGCGCGGCCCTTCGCTCACCTCCCTCAAGTGAACTCCCAGCCATTTGCTATCAGACACGGGCCCATCGCTCGCGGTCCTGCTGTGCCGGAGCCGGACCCGGGGCTGGGGACCCCCCTCCCGCCTGCGCGGGGTGCAGCCATTCCTGCGGGTACCACGGGACATCCCGTCCCTGCCGCCCGGAGCCGCGTCTCCTCCACGGCCGAGGCTCCAGCCAGGAGAAAGAATCATAGAATCATGGAATGTGTTGGGTCGGAAGGGACCTCTGAAGGCCATCCCGTCCAACCCCCTGCAGTGAGCAGGGACAGCTTGAACTAGATCAGGTTGCTCAGAGCCTCATCCATCCTGGCCTTGAATGTCTCCAGGGATGGGGCCTCCACCCCCTCTCTGGGCAACCTGGGCCAGTGTCTCACCACCCTCAGTGCAAGGAACTTCTTCCTAATGTCTGATCTAAACCTGCCCCGCTCTAGTTTAAAACCCTTCCCCCTCGTCCCATGGCTCCCCTCCCTGCTCCAGAGTCCCTCCCCAGCTTTCCTGGAGCCCCTTTAGGGACTGGAAGGTCTCCCCGGAGCCTTCTCTTCTCCAGGCTGAACCCCCCCAGCTCTCTCAGCCTGTCTTCCTAGGAGAGATGCTCCAGCCCTCGGATCATCTCCGTGGCCTCCTCTGGACCCGCATCAGCCAGGCCAGGTTTGGGAGCCGCGGCACCACGCTGCTCTCCAGCCAGCCCCTTCGGCAAGGCTCTACCTCATATTTTTTTTTCCCCCCTCCCCTTTTCCATTCCCTTCCTCAGCCTTTTCAGCCTTTCCCCCCCAGCACGGCACGGGGACGGGCGGCTCTCCGCCTCTGCGGGCATGGCACCCGGCGTAACAAAGCCCCGACGCGGCGGTGGGGATCTCGGGCGCTATCGTAACACCATCAGAACAGCTTTAAAAGCAGCGACAGCCCCGACGAAGAACACGGGCACGCCAGCCTTGTCCGCATTCAGACCAAGAGCGGCAGCGGGCACCCGCCGGCTCCTTTTGAGCAGGTGTTTGTTTACAGGCGGGGAAGTTGCGATGGAAATGGCTGGGGCCAGTCCTCGCCACGGCATTTGCAAGGTTGCACGGGTCCAGCCGCCTTCTTTCCACTCTCCGAACCCACCTCGGCGCTGGGTAACGCGCTCCCGGACAAAGCCGGGCTTTCGAAGGGAGTGAAAGGCTTGAGCTCAGCCCCACAGGCATCAGGAGAGGTCACCGCCTTGCTGGAAGATGCTGAAAACCCGGCCCCACGCGAAAAGGCGATCCCGCAGCCGCTATTGCGTCCTCCCAGGCGCTGTTAAATCCCACAAACCCCCCCCCCCGCCATGGCAATGTTGGGGGCACAGGGGGTGCTGCCTCACTAGGAACGGTTTTCCTTTCTTCCAGCAAAAAAAAAAAGGTCAATTCTATTGAAACGAGCCTCACGCTGGCCTAGGAGATGAAATCAGGCCCCCATCCAATTTGAAACCGATGCCCCGTGGGCTACTAATCCCAGGGGGGTGGCTGACACCCGGCCAGAATTCATTTCCCAACCGGCAGGGCCCCCAGCACCCCCCATTCCTGCTCCCTGCCGGGGACCCGGCGCGTCTCCAGCTGGGAATAAAGCAGGATGCTCTGTGCCGGGTCTCAGACCGCCTGTGGACTTGGGGCCGGCACTGCCCTCGGGATTTGCTTTTAAACCTGGCCTAAAACGGGCTAAAAAAAAATTTGTGGGGCGTTTAAATGAGGGCGAAACCCTCGGAAACCCCAGGGCTCGGGGAGCGGGGACCTCAGCCGGGTCTGAAAACCATTCCTCCCGCTCCGGGGTCACGCTGCTCCATCCATGCCCCGGCAGCGCGAGCCCCGGCTGGTGTTATCTTCATCCCACAAACACACAATCCCCCCCCCCTCCCTGGCTTTCCCTCCCCTTCCAAACAACATCCACCAGAGAGTTTAGGCTGGGAACGCAGCTCTTTAATCTCCAGCAAGCCTTTGACAACCTGTCTCGTCCCGGCTTTTAGCTGCGTGAGAGCTGTTCGCTAATGGAGCATTAACCTTGGAGAGCTTCCGCAATTACTCCGACACTAATTCTGACAGTTTTTGGTGTTATCTGTTTGTTCTTTTGACAGGCGAAAGGAATTTCTTTTTAAAAGCTGTTTGATACGTGTGAGACCTTCTGTCCACGTTTTCTTTTTTTTTTTTTTTTTTTTTGATTTTTCCTGCGGGAGATGGGAGAGAGCGAGGTGGGGGGGCGGAGACGCCACCTTCCCGCAGACGCCTCCCGTAGGCACCAGCCAAGATATTTCTTCCCCCCCCAATCCAAATCCCTCCCACCCCCGTTTTAAGTCACAGAAGCCGTTTGGTCTCTCCTGACCTCATTAGGGTAATTAGTAAACCTTTTGAAGCTGGGAGAATGGCTCTGAGCTGTGGGAAAGCGAGGAGAGCAAAGAGCCTCTAAAAGGAGCGCGCGTGGATGGAGAAAAGGGGGAGAAAAAAAACCATCTTCAGCGCAAAGAGGTGACCTGGGGAAAGGCAGGGGAAGGGGAGGCAGCTGCGGAGCATGCCGGCAGCTCCGCTCCCCTGGAAATCTCCTTAAATCGCCTCTTTTAAGAGGTTGGAAATCCAAGTCCTGCTTATCCCGTAAGACGCCGCCGGCAGCCCAAGAGTAGGGAATTAAAATGGAGCGGGGCAGGCGCGGGGCTGAGACCCGAGGATCTCGCTGAGCTTCTCCGCTCTGCCGCCACTTCCCTGCACGCCCTTCGGCAAAGCAGTTCTTGCCGTGCCTCAATCCTTCCTCCGTTTAATAAAAGGTTCCCTCCGCCTTATTTTCTATGTGGAAAACACCTGCTTTTGGAGGGAATCACAGAACGTCGGGGTTGGAAGGGACCTCAAGATCATCTCCTCCACAGCAGGGTCAACCACAGCAGGTGGCACAGGAACGCGTCCAGGCGGGGTTGGAATGTCTCCAGAGACGGAGACTCCCCCACCTCTCTGGGCAGCCTGTGCCAGGGCTCTGCCACCCTCACAGCAAAGAAGTTCCTCCTCGTCTTGAGATGGAACTTCCCATGGGCAAGTTTGTGCCCGTTACCCCTTGTCCTGGCCCCGGGCACCACTGAGAAGAGCCTGGCCCCATCCTCCTGACACCCCCCCTTTCAGTATTTATCAGCGTTGATAAGATCTAAAGATCTAAGACTAAACAGCCCCAAATCCCTCAGCCTTTCCTCCTCAGAGAGGTGTTCCAGTGCCCTCAGCATCTTGGCAGCCCTTTGCTGTCCCCTCTCCAGCAGTTCCCTGTCCTTCTGGAACCGGGGAGCCCAGAACTGGACCCAGCGCTCCAGATGGGGCCTCCCCAGGGCAGAGCAGAGGGGGAGGATGACCTCCCTCCACCTGCTGGCCGCACTCTGCTGGCCACAAACAGCTTTTAAAACAGGGCTGGCTCTGACCCGCAGGGCCCCCAGGCAAACCCCCCTCGGCGGCAGCGGTGCAGAACGAACCCCTCCAGTCTCACAAGGCAACGGGGACGTTCCTGACGGTTTCAGGTGAAGAAAGTTATTTTGGTTTGAACGTCACTTTCGCCAAAGCGGCCCCAGCCACCAGGACACGCGTGTGTGAGAGGGATGGGAACCTTCATTAAGGACACATCCTCCTCCCTTCCTCTAACAAACACAGAAACCGTTTTCAGTCCACTCACCCAAGCCCGTCGAGAAGCCAAAATGACGACTGTGGAGAAGCTAATGTTGTAACGTGGATAAAAACCCTGCACTTCTAAAAGAAAAAAAAAAGCGGTCTACGTCAAACCTTTGCTACGTATCACAAAGGGCACAAACCTAATACCTCTCTGCATTCTTTAGAAAGAGGGGGTTTGATGTGAGAGAAAGGCAGATTAAAATAACGGTGGCCCAAAAAAATAAGAGAGATCAGAATATACCCCGGTACCGGAGAATTTGAACCGACGCGTCGCCGGGTCCTGCTGTGCCTTCAACTGCACACAATGACGGCCACGCTGCCGCCGTCCTGCTCCTCCTTTTCGAGATTCCCCATTATATGACGAGGTTCCCCAGCCCGGTGCCACAGCCAACCCTTCCATCCCTCCGGGAGAACGGCCCTCCGGAATTGGGAATCGCTCCCTGGGGACACCCGCGGCTGCAGGAGCCCGGGGGGAGCCCAGCCAGGCTGCCCCGACCCCGGGGACCGCGGCTGGGGGCCTCTGCTTTGAACGCAGGGAGAAGGTCTAGATTTCACGCACGTAAAAGCTAAACGAACAAATTACGACCGCGCAGCCCTCGGGGGACGTTCCAGAGCCGGGTGACAACTCCGAGGGTGGCCGCGGGCATGGGAGCTGCTTTGCAGAGCGCCCGAGGAGGCGGCGGGGCAGAGACGGGGCTCGGGGACCCCGTGGGTCACCAGCAGGATGGTCCCGGGCTGAGCAAACACCAAGTACGGAGAGCCGAAAGTTGTGTTTTTTTGGAAGAGCCGACCCCAGCCGGGATGTCCCTGGAGAAGGCGGTGCCAGATGAGCCCCTCCGTGGCCCTGCCCGGGGTCTGAGGGGGGTAAAAGAGCACCGTGACGCCCCCGAAGGCTCCAAACCCCCAGCTGCTGGTTCACAGCCTCGATGCCCATTTTGGCCGTGGGCATTTCACGGCCCACGTGAAATCAGGTTTTTCACCATCAGAAACGGTTTTTACACCACTTCTGTCAGAGAGAGGGGGTAGGGTGTGCTCAGCTCCGGCTGAACAACGGAACAATTAGGATTATTTTAAGTACATCAGGTTTTTCTTTTTTTTTTTTTTTTCTTCTTTAAAAGAACGAGAGTAATTAACCACCAGAACATATTGGCAGCGTATCAGGGGTGCGGTAAACGCTCCATGGCTCGGGCGTTTCAGACGAAGGCTGGCACCCTTTCCAAGGGAAACCTTCGAGTTTCACAACTCACAAAAAAAAAAAAAAAAAAAAAAAGGAGAAACGGGCTGTCGCTGCGTGGGAGGCTGAGCGCCATGAACAGAACGGTCTCTTCCAGCTGCAAATTTCAACCCTTCCCTTTCCCGGCTCGTATTCAGCAGCAGACGGGAGCGTGACTCCGACTGCAAAGAGAGCAGGAGCATCCCCGAGCGCCAACAGCTGCGGGTGGCAGCGTGGCCAGCGCAGGAACGTATGGAAAGCAGGAGAAGCTGCCAAGAGGAGGCATCGGCCCACGCCAGCCAACGTTCACACGCAGGTTCGGTGCCGTTCCAGTTGGATTTGCCGGCAAAGACAAATCACTTCACGCCCAGGAGCCGCAATTGATGTGATGTGCTGTAACACGTCAGCCCATTTCCCTCCATCCCAGAAACTAATTAAAGCAGCTGGTAATTGTCTCCAAGCACCTCTCCACGGGCGGGGGCGGGGGGGTCTCCGAACCCGTAAGGAACCCTGCGGAAGCGAAGCAGATCCGCACGGATCCACAGCAATCCCACAGCCCGACGAAGCACTTCCACCGAACCGGACCCGACAGCCCCGTTTTCTGGCGATTTCATCTCGCAGGTGCATTGAAGTTTCATCCTCTCAACAGGTGTCCTTGGACGCGGGCTTCAGCTCGCGCCTTTCATCTGGCAACGCAAAGAAGAAAACACTGAAGTGCAACATCTGAGACGTTCATCTTGAATTTAATTTTAGGGCCATCTTCTGCCTTCCGACGCGCGCAGTCACACATTAGCATGCATCAGAAGCAGCGCGTCCCCTTTAATGTTTACTCATCCTTAGATTGCAAAAATTGTTGTGCGAATTCCTTCTTCAATTAGCTCTGGTACTCGAAAAAAAATATTGTTCCAGCGCCAGCGCGGTTATGATCATTTCTTTCCTTTATATTTTTTATTCCCCAGTGTAACTTAAAAAGAAAACACTCCTCCACTCTCCCCTGCAAAGCCCCCTTTAAAATTCTTTAAAACAAAAAACAACCAACGTTTCTAAAGGAAGGGCTTTTGTGGCTGAAGTGCCACTTCCATTCACCTTTCCATCATGGATGGGAAAAAAAGAAAAAAAATCAAGATCAGAAGAAGGATTTAGACAAAAAGCCAACTAAGTAAAGCTAATTTTTTATACAGAAGAATCCTGCTAGTTGTGTAGAGGAGCTTTGTTGAGCGGAACAGAACAGACATCAGAGGAGACTCTACAGCGGGTTTTCAAATATTTCCAGCTACTTTCCCAATGTGCAGCCCGTATTCCACAACAAACACGGAGCCGCGATTTCAGTGCGGCGCCAGTACCCGCAGAGCACCGCGGGATTAAGTCTACCATCTTGTTTGCAGCATCTGGGGAGGAAAACCGCCCCGGACACTCCCTGCGAAGAGCCCCCGGGCTCGGAGGGACCCTGATGGCACCTTTGGAAAGACGGGAAGCAAAATCAGAAGCGCAGCTAAAACCCTGCGCGCGTGGAAATTCCACGTCCCAGAGCCGCGGTCACCCCCGACGTCCCCAGAGCCGCTCAGTGAGCGTATGAGCAACGAATCGAACAAAACGCTTGCCATCTCTTACCACCACCACGCTCATCTCCTTCCCCCTCGGGGGCCGCCCCTCGCTGCTCAGCACCACGGCGGCAGGTCCCAGCCCCGACGGTGGCTCCCGGCCCCGTTTGCCAGCCGGGAAGGACGGTCCTCACCTCTCCTTATCTTACAAAGGTGATGACTAAAGCGCGGTGACCCACGTGAAGCCAGGTGAACGGCAAGAAGCAGAATAACCCCTTCCACAGGAGGGGACCGAGAGGCCGGGGCATCCGCGGGGACATCAGGGAGACGGAGTGCTGGAAGGTCCCCAACCCAGAGGATGGAGATCTGCCCGCACAGATACGGCCACCTACTAAGAGCCGAGCTTTTTTACGGTACTAGAGGAATCTCCCTCCTTGAGGAAGAACTCAAATCCATGAATGAAACATCCTTTACCCATAGCAAAATGCTACGCTTCTCTCTTTTCACCTCCCCGGGTGACCAAAGGGACTCAGAGCATCTCTTCTTCCACACAGTGACCAGAAAACTCACACGCAGACTGTTGTCTACACACACACACACACACACACCACCCCCCAAAAAACACCCCAAGTTTATACATGAACCCTCATTAAAAAACAGGTCTGGCTACGGAGTGGCAGAGAAGTGCTTTTCTGTGCCCGCAGAAGAGGTGGTTCCTCCCCCGGCACCCTACGGCAGAGGTTATTTTGCACTCCGCGGAGCACGGCGGCGAGGTGACAACGCTGCGGCAGCAAACAGGCTGGTGAAATCAAAAGAGCTTCCCAGGGCTCAGCCAAGGGCCCGCAGTTCCCATTTCAAGGCAGGAAATTTGCATCCAAAGCATCGAGAGAGCACTTTAACTGGAGTTTAAAATAAATTCAGAGCAGATCCATGCCGCCAGCTTGCGTTTGTGACTGGAATCCCAGCCAGCGCCGTCCCCAGCTGGAGACCTCGGCAGAGGTGAGAGCTCGGGCTCAGAGCAGAGAGAGAACAGGGCCAGGGAAATGGTTTGGAGAACAACGCATCTGCCGCTGATCAACATGCACAGGCCACGGCCATTAGTGCTAATTGGGGCTAATTTTCAGCCCCCTCAGCCTGAAAAAGAAGCAGCACTTGGTTTGAATGCCATCCCAGCCTCTCGCACAGACCAGGGCTCGAAAGCGCGATGCCGAGCCCGTATCGCTGCCATGGTGAACACCCTCCATTCCTTCGTTAAGCCCTGCTGCAGTTAATTTTGCATGGCTCGCTCCCCAGGGGAAGCCAGGTGCGCGCCCAAGGGTGCTGCTGCGGTAGGGCTGGGTTTTCACATGTCTGTGCTGCACACGGACCAGGAAACACGGCTCGGAGGAGAAGGGAGCAAACCCCGGGCCGGGCTGGGTCCCGCTGGGGCTCGTGCCAAGCCCTGGCCCAGCCCGAGCCAACGCCGTGCTCTGCACAGACAAGCCTTCCGAGCGGGGAGATACAGCTTAATTCCATCAAATTAGGGGATCTGAAAACTTTTGTCTGCCCCAGAATGGCAAAAAGCCTTTGCAAACAAGTACTGACAGGGCTGGGGTAAGCCCACGAAGGTAAAGCCCGGGGGCAGCAGCACCACCGCAGCTGGGAGAAACACAAGAGCTCCCCAAGAGCCACCCCAAACCCTGCTGCTCCCCGAGGCCAGGGGGGACACAGCCCCCAAGAGGGCGCCGCCACCACGCTCCCAGAGCTGCTGGAGGGAAGAGCTGCCCTTTTCAAGCATCAGGATTTATTTTCAGATTCGCCAGGTGCTGGCAGTGCCCCCGTCAGCGGCATGTTCGGTCTGTGAGTGCCATCTACAGGGTTCGCCCGCGCACCGGCCCCTCTCCTGCCCGGCCCCGACACCCGCTGCCCTCCGCACAGCACAACAGAAGCCCCTACCAGTAAGAAGGTTAAAACACGGAGCAAAGGAAAGCCTCTTTCTTGGCTGTGCCACGCTCCAGGACGAGCCTGCAGCCACCTGCCTCCTGCGCGCAGGACACGGGGACACGGCCGGAGAGCGGGGCGGCAGAGCGGGACACGGGGAATTTGGCTTCTCGTCTCCTCAGCGCCACTCGTCTGCACATCTGGAAGACGGACGAGAAGCAGATGTTAGTACCAGGGAACGCCCTTAATTCCATTCGGGCTTTTAATTCTCTGTGCTGAGGAGCCAGGACGTCCCCAGCCAGGGCACAGCCTCTCCTTCCCGACTCCCAAAAAGCGAAACGCCACTTGGTTCTTCTGTTGCGGAGAGGCTGGGATGGCCCTTGCGGGGATTTTACTTAGTCCTCCTGTACAAGAGCAGGGATTAATGTGAGAATGGGGAGAAAGGAAAGGGAGGAGACTTCAGAAAATTGAAACAAACCCCGAGATGAAGGGCGAAGGCGAGCGGCAGGCAACAAGAGAGAAATGTGGGTCTAACAGCCAGGAAGGGCTGACGGTGTAAGAGCAGGGTGATGCTCGGCGAGGGCAGCCGAGCAGAGAAAGGATCCACAAAAGCACCATCCCCTTGGCTCAGCAGCAACGCGAGGCAGCCCCGAAAACAACCCTGAGCGCCGGCGGCCGAGCACGCTGCCACGGAGGAACGGGGTGAAACGGAATGCTTTATTTCATTTGTCTGGAGATACAACGGAGGCGAGGGGGGGGACACACGCTGTAAGTGAAAGTAAAACAATCAATCAATACAGGACTGGTTGCCGTTTAAAGATAAATCAACAATTCAAGCAGGAGGGTGAAAGACGAGCTCCTCCATTTCTGAGAGCACAGACAACACAATGCACTCGAGTGCTGGTTTATTGACTTCTTGGCAATCTGCTCAGACCACAGGTCCCTCTCCCAGCACTTTAACGCCGCAGATCCCATTCCGGCCCCGTGTACAAACGAAACAAAGCAGAAGCACGTTATTAACAATAGAGAGCTGCTGCTCACATCGCTCTCAGTCGATCTCAGTCGACCTCAGCGGAACGGTCCCGTCGATTTGCCTAGCAGTTCAATATCAACAGCGGAGGATTCGATGCAGCCCTCCAAGAAGATCAGAGAGGCAATTACGTAAACTTTTGAAATTAGGCTTTGGCTTAAACAACAGTGATTGTTTCAAGCGAACTCTGGAGGAGCAGCCGCTCGTGACACACACACACACGGGCCTGTGACTGCGCAGCATCGCAGGGAACCGCACGCTCCGCTCTCGGTCCTCACCGGTTCCGACAGCTTTTTGGCGAGGGGCGTCAGGAGCCCTGCAGAGCCCAACAGTGGAGGGCAGCTGGTGGCCACAGAGGCTCCCACCAACACCCCAATTCCCTCTGGGAGAAAGAAAAGTGCAGCAGCAGCCGGTGAGGCACCAGCCTGCCCAGGGACAGACACACGTTCCTCCGAGCAGCGGCACGTACTCGTACACAGCCCGGCACCGATGCAGCCGGAGCTGGCTCAGAGCACACGGGCGTCTGTTTGCATCTGCGTATTTAAATCTATCCTGAAAAACTGCTAGAAGTTCTAACTGTTGCAGAGAGGTTATCAACATGGGTATCAAATACACATAAAGTAACTAAAACTGTGACTCGCGTAACTACTGAACTTCTCTCTTATTATGGAAACAAAATGCAAGTCTTTAAAAGCCACTATTATTAGCAAGATCTCCCCCTCACTCGAAAGCCTGGCGCTGACTGCCCATGGGCTCACCGTCCCTCCGCTGCGAGCAGAAGCCCCTGCGATAGCTTCAATTTATTCTTCCAGGAGAAACGGAGCTCAGTAACAGCTGTGCTGAGCAACAGATTTGTCCTTGAAGGAGTCTGTAATCAGCACCTTTGTTTTCTCCTCTCAGAAGACGCCTTTAACCATGATTGAGAACGGAGACGGAATGTAAAGTCTTGGCCCGTGAAGCGCAAACCCAGACCACCGGCTGCTTCCGAGATACAAGACGCTCCAGGGGAAAATGGAACGAGCCACCCAGGGTCACTGATTACAGCTCAAACCTCTCTCCAGCCGAAACAGGATCAGAATAAAAGCGACAACAACGCTACGCTACAGCCCCGCAATCATGTTTTTATTCTCCGCGTGATGAAACCCACCCCCCTTTAAAGACGGCCAGCAGAAGGGCTCTGGAAACATGTACGTGGTGCGTAGAGAGCGGGCTGGCACACCCTCCGGGCCTTCAACTTCGTTATCATTTGCCTACACAGCACCAGAATGGGGACCTCGTTACGCGTTCTGCCTGCATCCCTCCACATCTTTCCCTGCTCAAATTCCAAATACCTGTTCCAGCAAAAATCAAACTCTATCAAAACTATTTTCGTGGCAGGACCTCCGGCTTGAGGTCCCCTTCTCTTTGATCCAAATCATTCAACTCTTAACATTAAAAAAAAAAAAAAAACGAAAAAAAAAAATCATCCACTCCTGCAAGGTGAAGGAAACTTCAAAATTGCAAATCCCATCAGTCCAAGGAAGAGCAGAGCCTGAAGAACGATGGAGTTAATCGCCTCAGATAAAGAAAGGCTGACGAACGTGTCGTGCCGGGGCAGGTCGGTGGACTGAACTACAGCCAGGCTCGCCCGGCTTCGGCACAAAGCAAGGAACGACTTTGCAGAGGGGGTTGAAGTGCCAGAGAAAGTTATCAGATAATAGGCAGATCTCCATGATCATCATCTAGCTGATCTCCAGAGGTCCCTTCCAACCCTACCATTCTGTGATTCTGTGATCAGTGTCTGCACACACCTGCCAGACGGTGCAGGATCAAGGAAGATAACACTGCCAGGAATCAAACAACCCACTGCTCTGATCACCCGAGGGGCAGCAACGGCCAGATTTAGCCATTACCGCTGTTCTCACAGAGGAACGCAGCGAAGGCTTTCATCTCTGTATCAGCTAAACAAGCAGAAAGTACCTAAAAGAAGCATGAAAGGATACAAATGATATGAAATTAGGGCACATCCAAAGTGCTGCGTTCACATGACAGCATTACTAAAAATATATATATATATTATATCTTTAAAAAATCTTTTGCACGTGTGCAAGACAGAGCTGCCAGCGCCTGGGGTGACGTTTCTCCAGGAAACCTCACCCCCTGGCATGGGTGAGCACCAGGATGACACCTCTCCCTCAAGGGAAGGATCTCAGGGCAGCAGCGAGACCCCCCCCCCCCAGCTCCCCAGTGACTTGCAGCAAAACCCTCCCGTGACTTGCAGCAAAACCCTCCGTCCCTGCTGTTTGATAAGGCTATCCCTTCTGCCCTGCTCTTTTCGTGAAGTGTCAGTTTTGTCCCCTTATCTACGGGGGATTTGCTAACCAGGAGAAAGGAGCCGTTACTCCAAAGACATTCTCAATCTTCATCTTCAAGGTAAGGTCAAGCAGGGAACGCCCTGGCCCGCAGGGGAACTCCCTTGGGTTCTCCTAACAAAGGCACTACCAGTTTTGGGGGGAAGTGGGGCTGAAGGACGCAGCTCTGCTCTGCCCATAGTTTTCAAGGAAGGGTCTTCCCTTCAAGGCTAAAAGGTGCCATAAACAGGAGCATTTTGCAAGCAGTTTTCACCATTTTCGCAGCAGATCCACCTAACAATGATCTTCTAACACATTCGCATTTGGTCCCACACAAAAAGAACCCAAATACCAACACAATGGGCTGCCCAGAAACACCCCAGTTTGCTGGGCTGACAGTGGGGCACAGCCTGAGTACCAGCAAATGGAGTGAAACTCCAGTACCCTTCACAAAGAGATTATTTCGGAGCCAGGGATGTCTAAAAATGTTTAAAAATCGCAGTTCACAGGGCTTTGGGTCCTCCTCTTCCAGTCTTCAGGTGCTCGGAGATCGGCCATCATCACACCAGCAGCTGAGGTTCCCCGACTCAAACGGCAGCGCTCTGGCTCTTCCTCGGCTGATCTCAGACAGAACCAGCAGCTCCAAATGCAGAAGCTCAGAAGCAGCGACACATTTCTCTGGCGAACACGCCACAGGAGCTGGGCAGAGCAGCGTGAACACTGGCAGCCCCACAGACTACACAACCGATTGCTCTTCTGGAGAAATGCTCCTTTGGGCTAAGAGGCACCTTTCATTTGTAAATGTGTCTTTGCTGTAAACCCCTATAATGACCTGTATTGTGACGTGTAACCGCTAACCCCGCAACTACAAGAAAACTGATGCATTTAACTCATTCCCAAAGCTATTCTCTCTCTGAACCAACACACTATAAAACTCACCACTGGCGTAAGAGACAAGAGCTCTCCCAGCTCCCACCAGATCAGCGTTGATTACAGAGACGCTTCCGAAAGAATTAACCTGATAGTGCACGAAGGAAAGAGGATCAGCCCGCAAACGGACTCCTCTCGTCTGACATTTCAGCTGACTGCCACGGTGAGCAGGGAGAGGGATATGAACACCTATAAAATGCTGACAGGCCAGCAGACACAGCCGCAGCACCTGAGGCCAGAGCGGTAAGATTTCAAAAGCTGAGCGTTCATCTGGGAGTTACGTTTTCCTCAGCACCCCCCCGCGTTGTTAACAGCACCCAATCGTTTAGCTCGCAGCTCCACCTTTCCCCAAAAACGCGTGTGAAGAAAACAGGTTTGGTCCCCTTTCCCCTGCCCCAGCTATGGAAGGGTTCGTACTGTTAATTAACAGTCATTATAAGCAATTATAAAAAAATAAAACTTGAGCACTGGTAAGGTGATTCCACTGGACTTGCGCCCCCTTGGTCAGTCTGCGCAGTTCGTGGCACTGGTCCCAAATCATCTGGAAAAAAAAAAAAGACACCCAGCGTCAGCGTGAGCACATTCAAGGCGACAGATCACTACCGACCTCACAACAGCTGGGGGAGCTGAGAGGCCAGGCAGCGAGCTACGCCGAGCTTCCATTCCTCCTCGGCTTTAGAACAACATCCTCCAGAGAAATCCAGCTTGCGCGATCCACGGGCTGAAAGCCCATCGCTGCGAAAGCAGGAACGGATATCCCAATGGGACATCTGCGAGTTTTAGCTGCCATGTGACTTGGGAGCAATTCCTAAACTGAGAATAAAACCAGGAGTTTTTGTTTTCCCACCTCACACAGGGAGGCTCAGGCTGGGCAGGAGCGCTGGCTCTCCCTCCCACGGGCCTGCGAAACACAAGGCATAAAGCGAACAGGCGTACGGTGCGTCCTTCCCAGTACGCTCGGTCAGAAAATGAAGAAAGGCGAGATAAAGTCTGTGTGCCAACACGCAGAGACCACACACCGAAGTTTAATTTATGCAGATCTGTTTATAGGATCCGTGCCAAAGCTCACACGCCTTTAGAAAAGGCCTCGTAGCCCCTCGCGAGGGAAAGAGAAACATACAAAAAACCCGCTCACCGCCTCAGATTTTTCGTTTCGAACACCGTGTCCTCGTCGCTGTCGAACGAGGCCATCTCTATGTTCTCGTCGTAATTTGACAGAAGGCCGTACTTCTTCCGCTGAGGCTTCTTCAACCTGGAACGAGTTTTGGGCTCATTTCGGGGTCGCTCCGACCTGAGGCTGAGGGACAGAGAGAGCGCAGGGTGAGTTTGCTGCCACAGCACGGGTCTGCGGGGGCCTTTATCAGCCAAAAAGGGCAAAAACAGAGGCACCAGCAGTTTTATCGTTGCTCATTACCTTTGGTAATTAACAGTGGTGTGAATTTATACACGCTGGATGCACAGGAAAATGCCTGGCAAAGGGAGGGAGGGGAGATCCCGGGATAACGGGGTACAACCCCAGGGTCCAGGGGAGACTGGGGCAAGGAGGGGCACGGCCCTGGGCCAGGGTGGGGGGACCGGGCCGGGTGTCACCGGGCCGGGGCAGGGCGGGGGAACTGGACCGGGGCGGGGGGCCAGGCCGGATGTCACCGGGCCGGGGATGAGGTACCGGGTAGGGTGTCACCGGGCCGGGGGATGGGGGGGGGGGGGGGGGCGGGACTGGTGTCACTGGGCCGGGGGGGGGGGACGACCAGGCCGGTGTCACCGGGCCGGTGAAGGGTACCGGGCCGGCCCGCACTCACCGGAACGCCCTCAGGAGGAAATAGAGCGCGGCAAGGGCGGAGAGAGCGCTCAGCACATACACCGCCCGCTTCAGCACCGGCAGCCCCGACCCCGCCGGCAGCACCGACCCCGGCGTCGGGCCCGGCCGCGTCCCGTTCCCCGCCGCCCGCGCCGCCTCCGTGCCGTTGAGCGGGATCGGGGTGGCCGAAGGAGCCGGGGAGGCGGCCCGGCCGGCGTGCAGGAGGAGAAGGAGGAGGCAGAGGGGCTCCGGCCGCACCATGGCCGGGCCGGGCGGAGCGGAGCCTCGGCGAGGCGGTGGCGGGACGGTGCGGCGCAGCGCAGGCCCCGACCGGGCCCGCCGGAGCCGCACGGCGCGTTCCGGGGCAGCGCCGTTCCGGGCCGGCCCAGGACGCGCAGAGCCCGCCGTCCCCCCTCGCAACGCCCGTTCTCCCTCAGAGCCGCCATTCGCCCTCAACAACAGCTGCCACAACGGCCTCGGCGTCGCCATTTCTCCCTCAAGGCCACCATTTGCCGCTCAGGGCCGTCGTCCCCCCCTCACAGCAAGACTCTCTCCCTCAGGGCTGCCATTTTCTCCTCAGGGTCGTCATTACCCCCCTCGCAGCTGCCATAACCTCCTCAGGGCTACCCTTTCTCCCTCAGGGCTACCATTTCTCCCTCACAACAAGACTCCCTCACTCAGGCCTGCCATCTCCCCCTCAGGGCCGCCGTTCTCCCCCTTGCAGCAAGACTCACTCCTGCAGGGCCACCATTTTCCCCTCAGGGTCATCATTCCCCTCCTCAGGGCCACCCTTTCTCCCTCAGGGCTACCATTTCTCCCTCACAAGATTCTCTCACTCAGGGCCGCCATCCCCCCCTCACAGCAAGACTCACGCCCTCAGGGCCACCATTTTCACCCTCAGGATCACCATTCCTCTGCCACGATGGCAATTTCCCGGCCGGGGGTGACCACTGCTTGAAAAACGAGCATTTTGAGTATTTCTGACAACCGCCTTCTTTCTCCACAGGAGCTCAGGAAGGACCCAAGTCTGTTAGCCGCCCTGGAGCACAGCTCTGCTCCCCACCATGAGCTTTTCTCTCCAGGAAGGGGCTGGAGCTGCCTGGACTTGAAGAAAAAGGGCATTTTGGCTGGAAATACATCACCCCCCAGCAAATATCACATCAGGCCCACAGCACGCAAGCACCTTCCCAAGAATATGATGGCATTTTACATCCAGCCCCCACAGGTAAGCTATTCCCTCAACCCACCCCGGCAACAAATCATTAAATCACTGCTGTAATTAGCGATGCCAAAATAACAGCCCCTCAAACTAGGCCTCTATTATTTTTTCTTTTTTGCACCTATTAATTATTCCTGCCTGCGTTTAAGCATCTAGGCATCCTGTTTGGGAAGGTCTTTCAAATAACGCTGTGTAAGTATTTTCAGTTTGAATTCATTTAAACGTCACCCGACTGCATTTTTTAATCAGCAAAGGTTTCTCACACTCTAATGCCCCTTTATTTAATATCCTCCTTCATTAGCATGCAAAAATCCTCACCAGGGAATTGCTAGATACAGCCCCCAAAAGTGTGTCAGCTGGTTTCTTTTTTTAAACCCCTTCACTTAGATAATTTGGGGGGGGGGGAAGGTTAAGAAAAGAAGAAAAAGTAGGTTTCGGGAAGCAAGCTGGGATCATCATTCTCATTCCACACGCACGGACGCCCCAGGGCTCTTGCACGGGGAAATCAATGGCTTTTGGGGAGCAAGTGCCCCGCTGGCCCCCTGACTGAATTCCTTTGTGCCTGGGACCCCCTCAGCGAGAGAAATTTCGTATTAAGAGCATGAGTTTTTAAAGCTTTACCCATTAATTTAGCTCATTTCTGCTGGCTAGGCGCCTGGCCTCCCCTGTCACGCCCGTCGGCTCGGGAGAGCCGGTTCGACAGCAGGAGCGGCGGCTGCGCCTCGGCAGGTCGGGAAACCACCGCAGTCTTCCTCACCCACCGGCTCTGCGGCGCAGAGGACACGCCGGCAGTTCTGCCCTTCAAACACACTGCAGCAGGAATTGTTAACCGGGCACGATACCCGCATTAATTTCTTCAAAGGCAATTTGGGCTGCGTGAGCAGATTTTTTTTTTTTTTGCATCATATGCTGCTCTTAAAAAACTGTCCTTCATGCGGGGTGTAGCATAACCAAAAGCCAGAGGAAGTAAAGGGAGAAAAAAAGCAGGATAAAGCAATCAGCTGTGTTCTCTTAACCCAGAAAGGAGAGTAGCAGAGACCATCAGAAACCCTCTCTCTGCTTTCACATATCACATTGCTGTCTCCTGCCCCATTCTCTTCAAAGCTGCCAAAAATACACTCACAGCTGTCGGCCTCCCTGGCAGAATAAATCCTCCTTGTTACTGAGCTGCTGCATTTCCAGCATTTAATGGAGAACAAGACCTCATTTTTCATGAGCATGGGTTCACAGTTGGAGCCCGGTACGGCAGGTCTCAGGAAGGCAGGGCTCCTTTTGGAGCCCCAAAATGCACCAGCCGCCGCTCGGAGCATCGGGAACGAAGTAATGGAAGGTGCTTCCAACTCTACAGAGCAGCATGGCAAGACAAGGGTGTAAAGATGACAGCCCGAAGGGCAAAAAGACATTTAAGGGCGGTTTGAGTTAGTGTGATGCATCACAAAACACCCACCACCACTATTTCGGAGAATTCTTACAATCCACGGCATGTAAGGGATGGAGGCGAGGAGGTGGAGGAATTCAGCAGCCAGCACTCCTCGGACTCCGTTACAAGACAGGGACCAGGCAGCAAGTGAATAAAAAATTCAGAACAAATTATTCTACGCATACAGAAGAGGAAGAAAAGGGCGGTTTGGCTAATTTTAACTTTTTGATGGTCCGTTTTGAAGATGGGACTTAAAACCGGGCAGGGGAAAACACCGAAGCTCGATCTCTACGGCATACTCCAACAAACAGGCTGAAAACCCTCCCCGTAACTTCGGAGATTACTGGAGAGCAGGTAAAGGTGAATAGACCAGAAGAAATTAAATATTTTATCAGTCCCAGAGTGCAAGCTTCCTGCAAGGAGAGTTGAGTTCTCTTGCTCTGTGCCTTAGTAACTTCCACAGAACACGTAAAGCCCCGTCTTCACCCCCGAGCACCGCAGTCCCGAGGTCAGGTGCAGGAGCCCCAAGTTCAGTGTTTGTTTGGACACGAGGCCCGGCAACCAAAATTACAGCAGTTACCACCGCAACAATAAAGAACCTTAATTAAACAACACAACCCGAGCGGCACAGAACAGTCTCTGCAGAATACAACAGACATTGCGAATAAAAGGCGACGTCTGCCAATTAGGGAAGATGGCACTAAGGCTTTTATTAGCCATTCTGCCCCACAAAGGTGCCTCGTTCGCCTTTCATCCTGGGCTGAACCTCCCGCGCACACGCAGCAAGATTTGTTCTGAGCTCGCAGCTCCTCTGGAGTCACAGGCAAGTATTTGAGTTTAGAAAAAAAAAAAAAAAAACAACAGCCAGCTGTTAGTGCTGTACTTCCTAACTCTCCCCCCGGCAGCTCGCAGTGGGCCCCGTCCCAGCAGGGCACTTCCCAGCAGCAGCCAGGCTGGCGACACCAGTTACCGTCCCGCTGGCCTGTTTTAAAAGCCCGTCTGCTCCCACTGTCCACCCAGAGTTTCTGATGGAAAAAATTCATTTTGCACTCAAGATTTTGTACTCAAAAGCTGCCCAGCCCAGCTTCGGCACTGGTCCCACTTCTCTCCAAGCACCCAACAGTGCTTGGAGATACACTAATATACACCTGACACACTACAATACACTAAAGAGACTTTCTCTGCTAGAAAACTCCAGGACATAAAAAAAGATTAATTTGCCAATACCTAAATCATTACTTTTCAGACTTCGATAAAATTACTTTTTAACACAAGCGATGCTAAAACCCAACCTGTAAATTTTGCCTCCGACTTCAGAGATGGGAAACCTGCCGCAGATTTATCTCGTGCCAAGTGCTTGACCACAGAGAGATGGCCAGCCGCAGACAGCCGAATCCCACCTCCCACCTGAACGCTGCGAGGCATTCAAACTCTGGGAACTCCCGTGAGGGGCAGAAACACCACCCCTCATCAGCGAAACAATTTTAATGACTCTTAATGCGTACGGAAGGAAATCATTCATTATCCAAGCTCAAAAAAAAGCTTCAGCGAATTAAGACTGTTGTGCGTGTTACCATTTGAGCTGGCAGCAGCAGCTTCTGTCCTGCACAGACACCGACTCCGTGTTTGTGCCATTGCTCACCTGACAGAGCCCTCAGATGTAGCTGCTTCTCTACTGAAGTCTGGCAGATGCACAAATTTAATGTAATTAGGCCACTTCACTGAAGGTTCCAGTGATGCCATGGAGTACTTGCTCGGGGAGACAGGTTCCTCCCTGTCCACCTCCCACCCACAACAGCCTTGGCTCATTTCATACTTCTACCGGGCTCCACACCAGGCAACGACATTTCCACTGTATGCCACGGCCGCAGCCTAATATTCTTACGTTTCCCCACAAAAGTACTACAGAGATTCGTTATTATTTTTTTTCCACATTCCATTATTTTATTCTAGCTTAGTGGACTTCTTTCCTTGTTCAGTTGAGCTATATAAAAATCAGTCACGCCACTGCTCAAAGCTCTTCACCACTCCAGTCAATGGCTGTCCTTCTCCGTCTTCTCTGACGCGTTTTATTGCTGAAAGAAAACAAAGACAAGCGAATTTAAAGGCAAAATCTATGGGAATTTTCACCTAGAAACTACTGGTCGATTTTACCCACTCAGAGAACAGCACTGTGACACAGGGACAGAGCCAAATGCTACGGGGCGAGGGGCGGATTCGTCATTTTGGGGGACGAACGGAGACACTACCTGGTTGGCAACTCGCATCCCGGCCCCGCTTCCTCGGAACCACCACTCTCCTTCCTCAAGAGTCCCTCCCATCAGCTTCCAGGTCCAGTGTCCATCTTCCCTTCAGCCTGCCAAAGCAAAGATGCATTAATAAAAAACATCCAAGCAGAGCCTTCGCATCGCCACCCGCCTCCCCCAGCACGAGTCACATCGTATAGGAGGGTTTCGCAAGCCATTCGCTGAACCCATCACATCACAGAAGCACAGTCTGGGAAAACTGTTCCGGGGCTGGCTGGTGCCTTTGATACGCCGGCCAGTGGATCATTTGCTCCCTAAGCAGAGAGTTAACCACTTTGACATGGCTGCTTAGGAAGTGTGGGCTATGGGAAAAAGTTAATGGCAACAAGTAGGATGGCAAAGAAAGCTACAATTAAAGTGAGCAACTTAATGAAGTCTAGGAAGAATTCTCAATAGATGAACACATATCAAGTCAGGGAATTCGTTTCCCATCTTGCTTCCATACCTACTAGCAAGACATGACTGCATGCCCAACTCTGATCTGTGGAACTGAAGTTGTGCCACAAGCCAAAGGTTGCATACGGCATGGGTTAAAATTTTTCCATCAGTTGACCAAAATTGTCAAAGGAATATTTTCACAGGTACATTAGACTTTCAAATGAGCTCTCAACAAGAGGAAGGATGCGGACATGAGCAAAAGGAGTTACCTCGAATTACAGGACTATTTCCACATATGAACTAGCCAAGAGAGCAGCTTTCGTCTCAGAGGTTTCTGTTGGAGGCACAACACTTCTTTTCTCCAAGGACACTGCAGTTTCCATATGCTAGCAAAGAATTCTTAGAACTTGTAAGGCAATGACAAAGCTAGCTAATTACGGCAATTTACCTACCATTGAACACCCCTGGCAAGCTAGTAACTAGTCCAGTTACTACAGGACTGATTCTTCGCTACAGCTTTTCAGTGTAGGCTAATTTCAGTATTTTACCGCAACATCAATTATCCTACCTAACACCAGCGTTCCCTCCGCTTCCGCCGACTTCGGCTTCGAGTACTAGAACATCCTACATATATACTTTTCAGTCCTCTGCCTCTAGACAAGTTTGACCGTTCTTATGTGCAAGTATGTTGGCGAATTCACATGTCAAGACCGATTTAAGATTAAATTCTAGCAACTGGTCAATAAATCTGGCTTTGCTCTTACACCGTCACTAGTTCTTCTCCTCTCCTCTGGCTTCCTCTATCACTTAGACTGTTCTTCATCTTCAAGGGTTGTGTTGTGCAATGAAATGTAAATGTCAGGAGCAGAGTTCATTTCAGACGGTCTTTTAATAGGCTTCGTAAAGCCAAAGAAAACTGTATACAAGAATCCTTTACCACTTCAAATACAATATCAATGGAATATGCATATTTTTCTTCCAGTAAAAAAGGACAATATAAATAAACATTTTCAAGAACCTCTTTTATGGTAAGTTTGCAAGTCTATTTCTGGGTAATTTACATCATTACAACAGTAAAAATACCGTTATGCAGGTTGAACATACAAGCAAGTTTCTCTTTAGATATATCAAGGTGGTTTGCCTTCCAATTTGTACCCAGGCTGCATTCCTACCTTGCTACACTAAAGGAATGTTACAAAAGACGAAGGTAATGCACTTTAAAAAAAAAAAAGTCCACAGCTTGTTCAGCTTCTAGTGAACATTGAATTAAAGGTCCTTTCTATCTCAAAAGAAACTGAATTGGGGCCCCAACTTCACAACTTTAAAAAAAAAAAAAACACCTTGGCTCATCATGAAGGATAAAATAAAATCTGAAGTGCTTTCAAAAAAAGATTAAAAACACTTGAAAGCAGAGCTTTCTTAAAGAAAAGTCTAATTAGACCATCTTATATCAGAAGCTGTCAGGCTGTGTTTGACAAGATTAGAACTGATAATACTACAAAAGTGAAAATACAAGTAGATGTACTACACAATAACGATTTCAGCGAAGCTCCAAAAATCTTTATAAATACAGCCATTGGAAGGACGATCTTGAGTCAGGAAGGATTTTTACTCGTTGTGTGTAGCTGAGGACAAGAAGCAGGCACAATTGTAAAGGCACTGAAGCATAGACAAGTTCCAGCATTTTACTCCCTTGCATTATTTCAGAAGCTAGTGCTAGTTCGCTACACCGTAAGAGAACTCCCCCACCCTTGATTAAAGTTTGTTAGGGCATCCGAGTTTGGTCTTAGTCTCAAGCTCGAGGAACGTATTTTAAAAACTTGCTTTGCCTTTTAGATCCAAGCAACTCCTACACATGCATTACAAATTAGAAATTTAAAAACGGCACAACCACGTCCAAAGCCTGACAGATTGGTTCTTACGGGCAAGAACAGAAATAGCGGTACAGTCCGACTGCGCCTTACAGTATTTCCAGATTCGAGCACAGGGTGAGAAGGTTTAGAGAGTGCCTACAGCATACGTACTCATCATTCCCGTTTGAACCAAGACTTACCGTAACTGTCATAGCTGTCTCTGTAGGACCCTCCTGAAGACCTGTCGCCATAGCCACCTTGACTCCTGCTGCGAAAAATAGTCACGTGCTTTTTATTTGCTCAACTCTTTCTGCAGCCTCTTGCCGTTTGTTTACGTCAAACCAGCAACGGGCTCCAAGAGCTTCCCAACAACCCGCCAGCGGCTGTGGTGACTTTACCTGCTATTATAGTAGTCTCTAGAGCCATTGTATCCTCCACTTCTGGAGTCAAATCTGCTTCCGCCATAGCCTCTGTCTCCACCACCTGCAACAGACACTGCATCATGTGAGATTTTTAAGCATTCTGAAAAATGACATCACCGCTGCAGGCGCCACGTGTCACACAGGCACACTCACCTCTGGAGAAGCCACGGCCCCGACCTCTGCTGCCACGGAAAAAGCCTCTGCCCCCAGAAGAGCCCCCTCTGTACCCGCGAGATCTGTTCTCTGATGATTTTCCAGCCTGATCAACTCTGATCTGACGTCCGTCTACAGACTACAACCAGAGAAACATAATCCAGATTGGTATTTAAATATTTAAAAAGCAAAGTACGTATATAGCACATTACACACCTTCGCTGTGAGCTAAACAGTAACAGAATTTACTAGTTCTTACAAAAGTTTTATTTACTATCACACCTAATCCAATTACATAGTAAACTGATATTCAAGCAGTATGTTCAGCCATTCCTATTAAGTATCACTGCTCTTCAGTCATATAGGCTAAATCACGAAGCTTTAGCAATTCCTATTCTTTGTTATTTATCCAATTCCATTGTTTTAAGACACCAGTATTAATCTGTTTTTCCACACGGCACTGAACAGACACACATCTTTCAAACTTCTCTTCCTACTTTAAAAGGAAATAAAGCAGGCTGCTCCGAAGCCTCCTTACCTTTCCATTCATGGCCATCATTGCATCTTTAGCATCATCTATGTTTTCGAAAGTAACAAAGCCAAAACCTCTGGATCTCTGAGTCTCTCTGTCTTTCACCACCACAACTATAAAGAAGGGAAAAAAAGAAATAAAGCATCAGCACCTGCGCAATCTAAGAAATTTATGGAAGTCATCCCGGGTGGGCACTGCGATCTTACCTTCTGAGATCTGTCCGTATTTAGAGAAGACTTGTTCCAGCGACTGCTCGTTGGTGTCAAAACTCAGTCCGCCGACAAAGAGCTTGCCCTCATCTGATGCCATTCTGACCTGCAAAGGCAAAGTATCCCAAGTCGGTCTCTCAAAATAACCGTTCCCACATGGCCTGGAAGGTTAAATTGGTTAAAACACCACCAGCAATCGCACACTCTCGTCCGACGCACCTCAACCCCAGTGAGATGTGCCCGGTATGACACAGGGACACCCACCAGCATGGCGCCGGACCCCAGGGACCGGCGGGGAGCGGGGCCGCGGCGGCGGACCGAGTCCCGCAGCAGGATGCGGGGCACCGCGGGGGCACGGAGGCCGCTCCCGGCCCCGGGACCTCCCCCGCCCGCAGGACCCGCGGCCCACCCCCCCCTCGCGCATGCGCCGACCCCCCGCCCGGCCGCGGGACCCCCGCCCCTCCCTCGCGGCCCGCCCCCTGGGCGCAGGCGCGGTCCGAGGCCCCGCCTCCCGCCCGCCGCCATTTTGCACGGCGGAGGCCCGTCGCCATTTTGTTTCCGAAGGCGCGTTTCACCCCCGCCCATGGCCCCTTTACCCCGCTCCAACCCCACAACGGCGGCCAGCCGGTACAGTTCCGCCGAGTTCCCTGCACCGCCGAGCACACCCGTGCGGCGGGACGGCCGCGCCGCTCCGAACGCCCCCTAGACAGCCAGCCCTCCAGTTCCCAAGACTCGTTTCCTTTAGACCCAGCGCCTGGAGGTTCCCCGGCCCATCCCACCCACCGCAGCGGTCGCCTTACCGATGCCCTGGAGGTGCGGCGTCCACTCAGTACTTCAAAGCTCCAGCGCGGTGTACGCTGAGGCTGCCGGGGCGGCGCCTTATATATGCCCGCGCCGCGCCACGCCCACCTCATGAATATGCAGTTAACCCCCCCACTGCAAGGCGGGGCGACTGACGCCACCAAAGCGCCGCCGCCGCCGCGCCGCCTGATTGGGCTGGATATTGTTAATATTCATAAGCCCGGCGGGGGGGGCGAGGGGAGGGGGGAGCGCAAACAAAACCCCTGCGTCCCCCCTGGCCCCTCCCACCTGTGGGCGGAGCGCGGGGGAGCGGCGCTGATTGGCCGGGAGCGCGGGGAGGGTTGGGCGGGAGAGCCCCTGTGAGGAGAAAGGAAGTGGAGGCCGCTGATTGGCCCGGGGGAGGCAGCCCCGGCCCCGCCCTCCGCGGGAGGGGGCGTGGCCGCGCTGCCCCAGTTTCGCGCCCTTCTCGGCAATGCGGCGGCGGCCGCAGACAAAGGGGCCGCCTGAGGGGACAGCCGCCATCTTGGGTGGCCGGCGCTGCCCGCCGCGGCCTTCTCCTGCTCATGGGTAGCCCCGCTCCGCCACCCCCCAGGGCCCCGCTGCCTCCTTTCCCCCCTTCTCCGAGGCGGGGGATGGCCTGTCCCCGGCGCCCCGATGAGGCCCTGCCCGTCCCCGCCTCTCCCTAGGCCTCGGCACCCGCTACCAGAGTGCGGTTCCGTGGCGTGGCGGTAGGTCCCCTCGTCCTGTCGGGCCCAGGGTCGCCTCTCCGTCACCCCCCAGGCGCCCAGGGCAAACATGCCGCCCCCAGAGCCTCAGATTCCGCCTTCCCCGGCCCCTGTGGCGGTCTCCGTGGGGGGGATAAGCCCTTTGAAGTGCTGCGGCGGGGCCTCTGTACCCCCATGCGTGCTTGGGAGAGCACGGCTTCTGTGAATGTCAAAAGCTGGTTCCAAAGCATAAATGGTTTTGTTTAAACGATAATAATAAAATGACTTTGCCGAGCCCAGTTTTCCATTGAAATGTTTAAAAGGTGAGAGTGTCTTCAGCATGATAAACTTCCTTATTGAAAGAGGAAACTCCAGCAAAGATAGACACAAGGGACTACACTGGTTTTAAGAGCCCTAAAAATAAGATTTACCAGTTTTCCCATACAACAACTACAGTCTTGCCTAGGAAATGCAGGACAGCGTTTTAAAACGTGTGAGAGGAAGAGACGCGCGCGGGAGGAAAAGGGCGGCACGGAGGGAGAGCGGGAGAGAAAGGGCGGAAGAAAACGATGCGAGGATGGAGTTGGAGTTGGAGTCACCTCGTCTGTCCCTGCCTTGGAGCCAGGACCCGCCACATCAGAGTCACCTCCTCTGTCCCTGCCTTGGAGCCAGGACCCGCCACATCAGAGTCACCTCCTCTGTCCCTGCCTTGGAGCCAGGACCCGCCACATCGGCCCTGCCCGGAGAGCGGGTGACACTGCCAAAGGACTCTGGTAATTCCCTCTGCAGCTCTCAGCGCACACACATACACACGCAGACCCCCCCACACCCTGGCCTCCATCCTCCTTCGCCTCCCTGCTGCTCGGAGCAGGGTTGCACAGCACAACGCCACCCGAGGGACTCAAATCAGGGCTGTTTGTTCGCAAGATAATGCCATTGATTTCCTAACCCAGCACTAAAACAGAGTAAAAAGAAAACCACAGTGAAATGCAAAGAAAGTCTTCTGCTCGCTATTGTGCTGTAAAAGCAGCGAGTACCCATCCTCTGCCTCCCAAAGTAAGGAAATCGGGCTTTTCCTCTCTGGTTTGTTATTACGCCTTTTGGGATCTGCAGGGGAAGAAGGGTTGTTTTGTACACAAGTGTGTGTAGTAATTATGAAATCCAGAGGACTCTCGGTATTGCGCTCTGCCCGGATCTCAGCTGCCGCACACACAAAACCAGGCGTTTCATAGGCGTTTCGTTACTTCTCAGCGCGGCTGCCAGGACGGAGCCCGTCTGCGGGTTCGGGGTTACGGTGCCACAGCAGCGGCGGTTTGGCCGAGCGGGGACAGCGTGGTGTGGCCTCGTGCCGCCCAACACGCTTGGAATCCCGTAAAAAAACCCAATATTGAGGCACCAATCTCATATTATCAATTTTCTTACCGCGAAAAAACTTGCTAACGTTCCAATCCTGAGAGCAAATTCACGACATTGAATAATGAGAATATGAATTTTACGTGTATATAGTTAAGTGCATCAGGTGTGTTTTGCAGTGAAAGGAGAAGAAAAGGTTCAACACTCAGAAAATGTTACTGTTGAAAACAGAATGAAACTGTGAATAGAAGGATAAAGTAGTACAATATTTTATGCAAATAAAAAGCCTGTTTCCTGATTTGAGGAGGGTATTTAAATACTAAACTCTGGGTTTGAATTATTGAATAAGCCTGGGTTATTATTTAATTCTCCCTAATTTTGCGTGGGGCTGCGTGGTATCAGTGCACCGGGCGCGTCCCGGAGGAGCGAGGAGGCTCGTCTGTCATTAAGCTAATCGATTTTTGCCCTTCAGGAGGGAAGAGGAGAGCCCAGCCCTCAGCTCACGTCCCCACCCGGCAACTTGATTAAATTAGAGACGCGTTAACGAGAGCGCTTCTGGTCCACGGGACGAGGGCGGATGAAGTGACCTTGACGCACGGAGCCATTTTCCAAGCGGTGTGAGTGACAGCATGGACGAACGGACGGACAGATGCCCTGGACTGTGGGTGCTGCAGATGTTAAGGGACAAACACTCTTTTTCTTCAGTCTTTTTGCTCCTCGGGCAAAGCCAGCGCAGGTCAGAAGTTTCGAAAATAGCACTTTTTACCGTCCTTGTGCTGCTTCAGGGCTGTTTTAGTCCCAGCAGGATGAAAGGTTTGGGGAGCAGTGTAGCTCCTGTGACAATCACACAACAGCAATTGCAGCTTTGCCTGGATTTGTCCCCAAAAGTGGGATTTGGGGCTCATTTTGGTGCGCATCGATGCCTTTCCTTTGACGCGGACGGAGCCGCCCTGGGAAACGGGGCGAGAGCCAGCCGAAATCGAGATGGCTCCGCTCCTGTCCCAGTTCTGCGGCTCCCGGGGGGGGTTTGTCTGCTCCAGATCTGCTGGTTCTGACCCCGGGCGGGAGCCGCAGCCGGCAGAGCCTGGGGGGGGAGCAGCGGTAGCAGCCCCCTGCCCTGTCCCAGGGGGGGGCTCTGGGACCGGCGACATCTCACAAGGACCATGGGGCTACGGCCGGACCCAGCGCTGGGGAGCAGCCCCGCAGGGACCTCGCCTGGCAGATTGCACAAGTAATTACAGCATTTAATTAAACAATCATGGAATCCTGGAATGGTTTGGGTGGGAAGGGACCTTAAGGCCCACCCAGTGCCACCCCCTGCCCCGGGCAGAGACACCTCCCACCAGCCCAGGCTGCTCCAAGCCCCGTCCAACCTGGCCTTGAACCCCTCCAGGGATGGGGCAGCCACAGCTTCTCTGGGCAACCTGGGCCAAGGGCTCACCACCCTCACAGCAAAGAGTTTCTTCCCAAGATCTCATCTCAATCTCCCCCCTTTCACTGTAAAACCATTCCCCCTCGTCCCATGGCTCCCCTCCCTGCTCCAGAGTCCCTCCCCAGCTTTCCTGGAGCCCCTTTAGGGACTGGAAGGGGCTGGAAGGTCTCCCCGGAGCCTTCTCCAGGCTGAACACCCCAGATTCTCTCTGCCTGTCGAGAGAGGCAATTTTTGCGAGCAACGCAACAAAACGCGTGCGATTTGTGTCTCTAGACCAAAACCTGAGCTGTGGTGGACACAGCTCTCAAGAAAAGAGTGGAGCGAACCTCACGCTGCTCCTGCCAGACACCCAAACACCCCACGCGAGTGCTGGAGCCGAGCACCGTCACTTGTTTTCCCTGCCCACAGCCCATTTTCCGTCGCCTGCAGCCGTCCCTGAGCTGAGCTGCGGAGACCCGATGTGGGGAAAGCGCCGGCACTTCCTCCGGGACCACAAACACCCGCTCCTCATGGCCGAGCCCGTTCCATCCTGCCCGTCGGCTGCGGCGTGCAATTAATCATCTTTAAATCTCCGGTCGCGAGGGGCTGGAGGGAGCCATGGAGACCATCCCGGCTGCCGGCTCGGGCGACCCCACACCGTGCCTCACCCATTTATTTTTATTTTTTTTAAAACCTCCAGTGACAGAGATGGCGGTACCAAACATACCAATGGAAATATTTATTTCCTGAGAGATTCCTCCCCCCGTTCCCCCCCCACCCAGCAGCACTTCAGCGTTTGGTCCCACATCAAAATACGTTCGGGGAGCGCCGAGACGAGACGTGCTGGCCCTGCCCTCGCCCCCACCACGGCTCCCGGAGCCGTCCGAGCATCCCTCGCGCCTCCAGGGTGGTTTTCCCTCAGGTGCCTCCTGCCTTGGTTTCCTTTTTGGGGGGGGGTGTCCCCTACTGAGCAACACCCCCTGCCTGCGTTTGTAGGGATATTTCTCCCGTTCCCTGCCTTCCCAACCCTTCTCCGTGGCACCCAGGGGTTTGCCGGGAGCCGAGTCCCGACCTGCTCGGCCGCCCTGAGCCCTGGCACCGCTCCCATGAGGTTTCCAAATCCCAGCGCTCCCGGGGGGAGGCGAGGAGCTCCCCGGGGGGTGGGGGGGTGGGGAGCGGGGTGGGAAGGAGCGCGGGGATGGCCTGCTCTCGGGGCTGGGCGTTACGCTGGCACCATGGCAGCGGGACTGGCGAGGGAAGGAAACCATCCACTGAGCCCATGTCTGCTCCGCGCTCCGGCCCCGAGCCAAAGCCAAGCACCCGGGACCACCCTTCCTGCGAAGATGGCAGCGAGGAACCCCCCCAGCACAAACCAAACCCCGCGGGGGAAAGAGCCGCCTCCTCTCCCTTTATTATTTTGCTGGGATTGCAGGGAAAGAGGGAACGTGAGGCTGGGCTGAACCGGGGTCCCCCCCGCGCCTCCATCCCCTCCCTCCCCGAACCCCCTGCTCCTTCCCAAGCTCCCGGCAGGGTCTCTGTGCGCAGAAGCAAGGTGGGGGGAAGCCCCCGGAGCCGTCCCCACACAGCGGGGGTCTGTCCCCTGACCCTTTTTGTCCCCAGCGAGGCTGCCCTGCCTGTCCGTCCCCCCCCCGGCCATCTCATCGCCAGCCTCGGCCCCGGGAGCGAAACACGGAGCCGGTTCCGAAGCTGGGAACCGGCAGCCCCAAAGCCCGCAGGAAAAAAAAAATAAATAAAAAAAATATTCCCTTCTCTCTTACTACTTTCCCTGAGGGAGCTGCTTACCCAGCTCTGCAGTTTGGGGGAAAAAAAAAAAGAAAGAAAGAAAAAAAAAAAAAACCCTGACGCAATCATGCCGTTGCCATGGCAAGAAGCGTTCGCTGCTGCATTTTTCCTCTGCGAGTTGCTGTGACCGGGATTTACCAAAGTGTAGGACAAAGCCCGGGCGAGCGCGGGGATGGGAGCCACGGCGCGGCTTGGGAAAAGCCGCCCGAAATGGGAGTTGGCACATATCGCCGGGGGAGGGGAAGGGCGTCACAGCAGCGCGGGGACACCCAAACCCCGGCGTGAGAATGAGCTCGGTCCCCAACCCACCCTGGTGGGAGTGCAGCCGCTGCCCTTCATAGAGTTGTGGAATTGTAGGGTTGGCAGGGACCTCTGGAGATCATCTCCTCCAACCCCCGGCCACAGCAGGGTCACCCACAGCAGGTGGCACAGGAACGCGTCCAGGCGGGGTTGGGATGTCTCCAGAGACGGAGACTCCCCCACCTCTCTGGGCAGCCTGTGCCAGGGCTCTGCCACCCTCACAGCAAAGAAGTTCCTCCTCGTCTTGAGATGGAACTTCCCATGGGCAAGTTTGTGCCCGTTGTCCCTTGTCCTGGCCCCGGGCACCACTGAGAAGAGCCTGGCCCCACCCTCCTGACACCCCCCCTTTCAGTATTTATCAGCGTTGATAAGATCTAAAGATCTAAGACTAAACAGCCCCAAATCCCTCAGCCTTTCCTCATCAGAGAGGTGTTCCAGTGCCCTCAGCATCTTGGCAGCCCTTTGCTGTCCCCTCTCCAGCAGTTCCCTGTCCTTCTGGAACCGGGAAGCCCAGAACTGGACCCAGCGCTCCAGATGGGGCCTCCCCAGGGCAGAGCAGAGGGGGAGGATGACCTCCCTCCACCTGCTGGCCACCTCCTTCTTGATGCCCCCCAGGATGCCATTGGCCTTCTCGGCCACATTGCTGGCTCATGGTCACCCCGTTGTCCCCCAGGATTCCCAGGTCTCTTTCCAGAGAGCTGCTCTCCAGCAGGTCACCCCCAACCTGTCCTGGTACACGGGGTTATTCACCGGCGGTCACATCACCGGTGGCTCCGCGGCACACAGCAGCTCTGGCAAGACCCTCGCTGACCCGCCTGGGCTGGAATTTGCGGTGGGATCTGTACCTTTTTTTCCAGCGTTCCCAGCCCGCGGGCACCAGCGCTGGCCTCGGAGCGGGTGGTCACGTGGCGATGTTTTACTGGCACAAAACCTTCTGCCTCCCGGGTTTGGTGCCACGGCACTGGCCGCTGCCACCCATGGGACCCCGGGCTTCCCCGAAAACCCCAGCGGGGTGAGGTCTGCCCTCCAGCGGGGTCCCACCGGGGTCCGTAAGTGGGGTCTCCCCCCCCCCCAAATCGTCTCCCAGGGTCCCCCCACTGCGCGAAACGCAGCTACTTCTGGTGCGGAAAACCCAGCGGCAGACGGAGACGTGCGTTTCTCCCTCTCCCACCTTCGCTCCCGTCAACCTACCGGCTGCGTTAAGGACTCATCTCGCTTATATAAGCTCTCATTAATCATCAGCCGAGAGTATTTGCGGCACCGGAGTCGTTAAGGTCAGGAGATGCCACCCAAGGACGCGGCAAACCAACTTGCCCGGTGACCTCGCAGGACGGAGAGGGCTGGGGATGCCGGGGGATTTTTTATCCACAGTCCGCCGGGGAGGGGAGGGGAAAAAAACCTGCCAGGAAGACGGGACCTCTCCCCGAGAAGGGGTGAAATGCGCCCCGAGGTGAGAAAAAAAGAAAGAAAACAAAAAGCTCCGGGGAAATCGGAGCTTTTCCGCACCCTTCGGCCCCGCTCCGTGCGCTCACTCGCCGCAGGGACGGTGCGGCAGCGCTCTGCGGTGGGGCCGGTGGGCTCGGACGCCCCCAGCCCCGCAGAGGGTGGCCTTCGGTCCCGCTCTCCATGCCGGGACACCCCCTGTCCCCCCCTCAGCCCCCACCTGCTGCCGTTTCCCTGCCGGCGAGCGGGGGCAAAACCGCCTCCGGCTCTGGGCGAAGCAGCTTTACCACTGCCGACGCCGGGGGGTTCTGCGGGAAGAGCCGCGATGAAACCCCTGAACGGCAGCACCCGCGTTGCCGCTGTGTCCCGTCCCGTCCCCCGTCCCCCCCCCCCGCCCCCGGTGCCCCCCACTCCCAGCCAGGCCGGAGCCCACCCTCTCCCCGCGCCGCCGGAGGGGAATGAGAACCCACAGCGCGGCCCAAATTTTCTTGGCCGTCCGGGTCATTCTCCTCCCCGCGCCGCCTCTCGCCAAGCTCCGAGTCATGCGACTCCTGCTCTTTTTCCCTTTTTTATTCCCCCCCCCCCCCCGCCCCCCCCGGCCTTTAAGGCAGGGAAACGAGTTGGGAAAGTTTCCCCCGTTCCCCCCCCGCCCCAGGAGCTGGGGGCAGGTAGAGGCAACGTCTCTGTCCCCCCCCACACTCCCCCCCGGCAGCACCGCACTTGCCGGCGGAGATGCGTCTTTGTGAGGGAAAAGCCAGATTTTGGCAAAGCCAGCCCAGCCTGGCCCCCCCCTCCCCACCCCCGGGGGCTGCGGGAGCCATTCCTGGAGCCAGGAGGTTTTTTTTGGGGGGGAGCGCGGCAGCCCCCAGCCTCCTTTGGCTTTGCAGCCGTCCTGCTTCCCCCCCCCAAAGTTGTGCCGTGCCGTGGCCCAGCGCCCGGGTGGAGGGGGGGGTTGTCCGTGGGCGAGCTGCCCCCCCAGCCCCGGCGTGCCCCCCCCCACCCTGGAAGACGGGATGAGCCATCTCCGGGATACAGGGGGCAGCGAACGCAGCGGTGTGATGAGTTGTGCCCGGGCTCAGCCCCGCAGTTGCCCTCACTGTTGCTTGAGCAAGCGTGGGGCTGGCGTGGCGCTGGCCCCAGCCATTTGGTGGCCCCAGGGCCACCTGGCAAAGCCCCAGCCCCACCATTGGTGGCCACTGGCGCTGACGGCTTTCGGCTTCCCCAGGCACCCCCTTCTCGGGCCGGGCGAGGGCAGGGTGCCAGGGGCGAGGAGGAGCCTTTGGGCACCGGAGACGCCCAGCGGCACCCCAGGGTGGCTGGTGTCCCCCCACCCTGCCCGGGGGGGGGTCACGGTTCGCCCAAAAGCGGCACGAGCAGCTCCCGGGCACACGGGCCACCCACCGTGGGCACCCGGGGGTGCAGTCCGGGCAATGAGCCCCGCCGTGGGTGGGGGGGGGGGGGGGGCTGTGGCCGTGGGGCTCGGTGCGAGGTTGGGACGAGGGGGGAGGGGGGGCAGCCCTGGGGGCTGGGGGGGTCCGGCCGATGCCCGGCCTCCATCCCCCGCCCCCACCCCGAACCCTTCGTGTTTTGGAAAAAAAAGCAAAAATAAAAAAGCAGCAGCGAGCTCCGGGAAGCGGGGGCCGCGGTTCCGGTTTTAACGCCCACGGCTCTTGCTCTCGCCCCCCCGCCGGGGGGCGGGGGGTGGCAGCGGCGGGGGGGTGCAGGCCTGGGCTCTGCTCTGCAGAGCTCCCGGGGACCCACCGAGCCCCCCCTTCCCCCGGGGCACCCGCAGGGTGGGGGTGCGGGGGGGGGTGGCGGCGGGGGAGAGGGTGTTGGCATGCATCGCGCTCCGCACAGCCCGCTGCGGCCCCCCCCGCCCCACGGCACCCACGCCTGCACCCTGCCCTGCCCCATGGCACCCACGCCTGCACCCTGCCCCATGGTGCCCACGCTTATACTCTGCCCCACAGCGGCCACGCTCACACCCTGCCCCACAGCACCCACGCCTGCACCCTGCCCCACGGCATCCACGCCTGCACCCTGCCCCATGGTGCCCACGCTCACACCCTGCCCCACGGTGCCCACTCCTGCACCCTGCCCTGCCCCACAGCACCCACACCTGCACCCTGCCCCACAGCCCATAGACCTGCACTCTGCCCCACAGCCCCCACGCTCACACCCTGCCCCACGGCACCCGTGATCTGCAGTGTGGACAGGGCACCTGGGGGCCCCGGGGGGGGTGCTACAGGCCGAGGGAACCTGCCCCACGCCAGTGTTTTTGCCGCCCGGTCCCTTGCCCCGGCTGCCGTGGGGCTGCGGGTAGGTGAGGCGGTGCCGGGGGGCTCGGTGGAGCCCCGAGGGGAGCTGTGGGGTGCGGTGGGACCACGGGCTGCGGCTGCTTTCCTACACCCCCCCCGCCCCCGCCCCCAGCAGCGCCCCGGTGGCACCCAGCTCCCCGCGGGCTCAGTGGGGCCAGCGGGACGCGGTGCTCACCGCAGTGGGGTGCCGCGTGTCCCCGCTCGACCCTCCGCCACCGCCGTGTCCCCCCACCCCGGGAGCAGAGGTGACGAGGACGAGAGCGCTGCTCCCTCTGCCACCCTGCTGCCCCGGCCACCTCTCTTCGGGGGTGTCCCCCATGCTGGGTGGGCCATCCCTGTCCCCTGTCCCTGTCCCCTGTCCCCATCCTGCCCGCCGTCCCTCCGGGCCCTGCACCCGTGGGTGCCGGCGGCGGCGGCGCGCGGTGCGGAGGGTGCTGAGCACTGCCGTGGCGGTGGCAGCAGAGGGCAGCCACGCTACACGCACGGCACCCATCCTGCCTGGCACCCCAGGCCTGTGCCCCCGCAGCCCCACGCGTGTGCCACGCGCTGCCACGGCCACGCTGCGCCCAGCGCAACCCCGCTGCTACCCTGTGCCGCGGGGTCCCGTCCGCGTCCCCTCCCCAGCTCCCGGGTGAGACCCCGCTCTACGGCGGGGGGCACCCAGGGGCACCCCCCAGCTCCTGGCTGCAAATGGGACCGATCCTGGCACCCAGTGCCCCCCTCAGCACCCCCTAAAGGCCCAGGGCTTTGGCCACCGGCAGCACCGGGCCATTGCCCACCCACATCCGCAGGGCTGAACGCGTGCGGCCGCAGCGGCGTGCGGCCGTGGGCTCCCCACGGGGACGCCCGTGCTGGGGCCGTGGGTGGTGTGGGGCCAGCACCGCCTGGGGGCCGGCACCGCCTGCCCCAGCCCCAGCCCCCGCCGTGCCCCCCGCCTGGCGCAGGGGGTGGTCGCACTGCGAGTGCTCAGGGTCTGCGGCTGCCCGGCCGCGCTGGGTGGTCCCAGGGCTTCCCCGGCGCCGGGCCCAGCTCCAGCCCCCCTGAGTCACCCCAGAGCCCCCCCCCACGCCGCCAGTCCCCCCTGCAGCCCCCAGCGGGGTCCCCTTCTCAGTGCGGTGCCGGTGACAAACCAGCGCCAGGCCCCCCGCGTGCCAGGAGGGCCCAGCACCCAGCGCGGGGCCGTGCAGACGTGCGGGCGCAGGCGTGGACACGCGTGCACAGGGACACGCGTGCACAGGGACACGCACACGGGAACCCGCCGACACGCACGGGAGCACAGCCACGGCCCACAGGGGGGTTGCCCGCCGGCAGAGCCGTGTGTGCCCACACCTGCGCCGCAACCTGATGGCGACAACCGCCCCACGGAGGCGCCGACACGCCGGCAACACGCGTGTGTGCATATGCCTGTGTGCCACGGGGCCGTGCGGCGAGCGGTCAGAGGCGGTGGCAGCGGCGGCTCTCCCTGTCCCCGAGTCACTGTCTGCTTTGGGATGAATCACGCGCCGTCCCCGTGCCTCAGTTTCCCCACCGGGACTGTCGGCCCCGGGGCTCTTTTGCAGGAGAGGAAGAGGTGGGTGCCTGGGGCCCCGTCTGCCCCCCAGGCGGGGGGTCCCCGAGCAGCCCCCGGGGCACACTCAGCTCCGCACGCGCAGGGCACGCATGCCGGTTCCCACACGCGTGTGCGCACCCGCTGCCTGCCCGGCACCCGCCCTGCACGCGCCTGTGCAACCACACGTGTGTTGGGATCACACGCGTGCACCACGTCTGCCCCCCATCGTGTGTGTCCCCCCCCCTCCCTGTCCTGCCCGGGCCCCTCGGCGGCTCCGCGCCCCCGTTGCGCCCCACTGCAGCGTCTCCCTGGCAACGCGCCGGATTTATCAATGGAGACACTGCGGGAAAAGGCGCCCGGAAAGGCAGGAGTGGGGGGGGGTGGCTAAAAGCTTGTGGGGGACAGACGGGTGTCAGTGGGGGACAGACAGGTGGCCGTGGGGGGCCGTGGGCAGCCGGGATGCAGAAGCCGGGGGGGGGCTCTCCATGCTTTCAAGGCCCACACACCCAACGCACACGCGTGTGGGGCTGGGCTGCGGTGTGCACACACGTGTGCAAGGGGAGCTGCAAACGCCAGGGCTGGGGGGGGGCGGGGGGGGCTCTGTAGCCTGGCTCTTCCCCACACACCTTCCCCAAGGCTTTCCCAGCCCCACAGCACAGCACCGCGGGCTGTCGGGGGGGCTCCGTGCCCTGCGTGGGTAAGGGATGAGCCGGGGGGGGGGGGCCGGGAGAGGGTCCTTTGGCGAGAGGCAGCGGGTCCCAGCTTGCGGGGGGGGGTCCGGATTTCCCTCCCCATCCCTGGGGCTGGGGACACAGCGAGGGACAGTGGCACCCCCGGGTCCGGAGGGGGCCAGGGCTGATGCACAAGAGCAGGGACCTGCGCTCCCGGCTCCTCTCCCTCGCTCCGGGGGGTGGGAAGGGGCTGACATGGATTAGGGGGGGGTCAGGGCTGCTGGGTCCCCCTCAGCCCCCTGGGGACACCCGACTCCATGCTCCGTCTGTCCCCCAGGCAGGACACCCGGGCAGGACACCCCGAGCCCCACACTCCCGCCGTGGGGAGGGGGACGCGATGCAGGGCACCCCAGGGTGGCAACGTCCCCAGCTGTGCCACAAAACCAGGCACCCTCGAGTGGCTGCCACCAGCCCCAGGGCTCGGCGCCACAGCCCCGGCACGGTGCCATGGCTTGGCAGGGTCCCCAGGGACCCATCCAGGGGTCACATGGCAGAGCCATCACCCAAGATCTGCCTCCGCTTGGAGGTTCCCGCCGGGCCTCAGGGGACAGGATGGGGACCGGTGCCATCGGCGCGTTGGCATCATCCACATTGGCCGGGTGGAAAGGGGCACAGAGCAGAGCCGGGGCCGCGGCACATCCCTGCTCCTGCGCTGGCCTGGGGACACGGCTGGGGACGCCACCCAGGAGGGGGACAGGGCAGCGGGGGTGGCATCGGGAGGGTCCCGGACTCGCCACGGGGTCCGGCTGCCACGCGCAGGGCGGGGGGCTGCTGCCCCGCCAACGCGCCCTGTTTTGCCCCAAAACAGCGTCGAGGCGCCAGGCGGCGGTTGGGTCCGCGGGTGCCTGAAGCGGCGGGGTGTGAGGATGGTGAGCAGCCCCCGGCGCGTCCCTGCCTGTCCCTCCTCGCCCAAGGAGCACCTCTATCCCTTCCTGCCCAGCAACCCCACGCCTCCCTGCCTCAGTTTCCCTCTTGCCCTTCTCTGTTGAGACCGAAGGGGACACTGATGGCACCCGCAGGCACCCAAGTCCCTCCCTCCCGCATCAGCCCAGGCACCTCTTGCAGGAGCCGCGGTCACTCCGCACGAGAGCAACCGTTAATCCGTGCACGAGCACCCAGCTCACCACGGCACCACAGAACGTCGGGGTTGGCAGGGACCTCTGGAGATCATCTCCTCCACAGCAGGGTCACCCACAGCAGGTGGCACAGGAACGCGTCCAGGCGGGGTTGGGATGTCTCCAGAGACGGAGACTCCCCCACCTCTCTGGGCAGCCTGTGCCAGGGCTCTGCCACCCTCACAGCAAAGAAGTTCCTCCTCGTCTTGAGATGGAACTTCCCATGGGCAAGTTTGTGCCCGTTACCTCTTGTCCTGGCCCCGGGCACCACTGAGAAGAGCCTGGCCCCATCCTCCTGACACCCCCCCTTTCAGTATTTATCAGCGTTGATAAGATCTAAAGATCTAAGCCTAAAAAGCCCCAAATCCCTCAGCCTTTCCTCATCAGAGAGGTGTTCCAGTGCCCTCAGCATCTTGGCAGCCCTTTGCTGTCCCCTCTCCAGCAGTTCCCTGTCCTTCATCCCCGCGGGAAGGCACCGGGACGTCACGCGTGAGCTCCCCCCAGCACACGTGTGCAGGCACCATTCGCCCGCCCCCGCGCTCACCACTAACACACACCCCCCCCCATGCCACACGCGTGACCGTGCACCGGGTCAATCCATGCGTGAACACACCATCAGCTCACGCGTGACGCCCAGCCGCTCGCTCACGCCTCGGCACCCGCTTCGTACCTGCAGGACGCGGTGACCGTGACCCACGGGGGGCAGGTAGCCCACCCCCCCTCTCTCCCCCCCCCGGCCCCGAGAGCAAAGCCGGGGGCTGACGGGAGCCACCGCGCAGCCAGCGCCCACCTCCCGTCCCCGTCCCCCACCAAAGGAGCCCCCGGCGAGGACATGGTGGCCAAGACAAGGTGGGGATGGGGAGGGGGGGGCTCAAGCCAAGCCTGGGGTGGGGTGTTTTGGGGGGGGGAGGGGGAGGGAAGGTGTTCGCTGAAGTGTTTGTTGGATTGTTTGCGTTTTCCTCTTCCTCAACACCCAAATCGGCGATGAGAAGTTCGAGTTAACTGGCAATAAATTAAATCAAGCAGAAAATTGCCGAGGCTTTGCCAGCAACACCTGGTGCCCTCCTCCGTGCCTCGGTGCCCTCCCCACCCCCCACCCCCCCCGCAAGCCCTGCTCACCCCCCCTCACCGAAGGATGGAGACCCCCACGAGGCTGTGCCAGCTCCTGCCAGGATGGCACCGAGCTGCCGGCAGCGACCGGTGCCATCTCCGGTGATGGATGGGTGCCCCGGCGTGGGGGGAGCGCAGGTGGGAATTGCCCTGTCCCCCCCCCCCGCTTCCAGCAAGCCATGAGCACCCGGGGCCCTGGCACCGAGCCCCCCGCCTCCCTGCACCTCCTGCCCCCGAGGTGGAGCGGGGCTGTCCCTCCTGCCCCCCGGCGCCCCGACGCCGTGGGGATGGGCACGGCTGCCCACGTACTGCAGCCGCGGGGACGTTCCCCGCAGCCGCTTCCAGGAAGGGCTGCAGAGGAGGCGACGGGGATCTCGGCTTCGCACCAGCTCAGCACTTTCGCAGACCTCCTTGGTCCCGGCAACACCCGGCTCATCACACACGAACACACACACACACACCGGGGTTGGGGCCGGGGGGGGGGCCCTGGCCAAACCCACAATACGGCGAAGAAAAGAGCGAAAAAAAAAAAGGAGGAAAATAAATAAAATAAAAAAAAAAATCCCGTAAGTGAATGACCCCTTTTTCCAGCCTCGCCACAAAACATTCCTGACATTTCGGGCCGGGCCGGCAAAGGCGTGTGTGCACGGGGGGCCCCGGGTCACGCCTGGGACACGCCGGCGGTGACGGCGATGGCACAGCCCCCCCGAGGGTCGGGGTGATGGATCACCAGCACCCCCCCGCAACACTGGCGCTGCCTTGGCATTGCCCGGAGGAAGCTCCGTTGGGCTGAGAACGGACAAAACCCGGAGCAGGGATGGCACCGGCAGGGCAGGGGCTTGGGCAGCATCTCAGGGGGTGCAGGACCGGGACCAGCCGGAGTCGGGCAGTCGGTAGCCCCGTGGCACAGCCTGGCCGCCCCCCCAGCTCGCTCCCAGCCCGGCGGGGCACGCAGCCGAGCCGCAGGATGCCCGGGCACGCCGGCCGCCGTGTGGGCCAGGGCAGTTGCATACGGTTGGGTTTTACAAGCCACCGGCCAAGGGAGAGGCCGCACGGCCCCAGCCCAGGTGAGCCCGGACCCGGGAAATCCCCGGCAGCCGGAGCCAGGTGCCCGCCCGGCACCGGCCACCGCGGCTCCTGCAAAGGCGCCTTCATCCCGGGGCAAAAAGCAGGTGTTTGGGGATTCCCGGCCCTGCCGGCACCCGGTCATTCCCCCTCCCTCTGCCGTGTACGGGACCCCCGGGGCACCGGCCGTGCTCCCCCTCCCAGCGGGAGCGGGACGCCCAGCTGCCGGCCCAGGAAAGATCTCCAATGTGCCCGGAAACTTGCTGACTTCAGGAAAACGGGTCTTGGAAAGAAAACCTTCACTGGCGGTGCCGGGGACAGCGGGCTGGCGGCAGGGCCGTGCCGAGCGCGGGAGGGGGCACGAGCGGCAGCCGGGCCATTGCGCTCTTAACGCTTTATTAATCATGGCCTGGATCAGCTCTTCCATGATTTTGCCAGCATGGATGCTGGGCTGGCAGCTCCGGGATGAGCTGACTCAGCCTCTTTACCCTTCGCAACCCCTGGCCGAGCGCGGCATTTTCCCTTCTCCTGAAAGTCCCCGGAGCTGCGGCTGGCAGCCCGTGCGCGGCGCTCTGCCCCGGCTCCCCCCCGGCTGCCACCGCTCGCTGCCCTCCGTCCCCCTCGCCGTCCCCACTGCCTGGCACCGGCCCCGCTGTCCCTTCCCTGGGCACGTGCCCCCCAAACGCACCACCCGCTGCCGCCGGCTCCGTCCTGCGTCGGGGTGACCAGCAGCGTCTGCAGGGACCGTCCCACCCCGTCCCCATGGAGCCGCCGTCCCTGAGCGTCCCCCCTGCAGAGCCCCCCCGGGACCCCCCGCCCGCACCACCGGCCCCCGCACAAGCAGGGATGCGTTTCCCTCGGGTCGACCCCGGCCCCGCGGGGTCCCCGCTGCTCGGAGGGAGCCTGGGGTGTCCCTGAGGCCATCCCGGCTGCTCAGCGCCGCTGCCGGGTGCTGCGGAGCCTCTCGAGGCGTCTCCCCGGGGCTGAGCCGCCCGCGTGCGCCGGGGGTGGATTTGCTGCTTCTCTCTCGCACCCCCAACCCTGCCGTGGCGGGCACCCCCCGAGCCTCGCGCCCCCCAAGCCTTGCACCGCGACACCTGCGACGGCCCCATGTTTCACTCCACACCAGGAGCAGCTCCAGCCCCTGCTGGGGCCGCAGCCCCCCTGCCCGCACCCCCCGGTGCCCCCCACAACGGTGCGGGACGCGGCTGGGGACAGCATTGCCCCACGCGTGTCCCCATGCGTGAGTGCATGCGTGGCCGCGTGCGGGGCTGCAGCCCCACGGCTGCTCCCGAAGCAGCCACCGCCGCCGCCCCGGAGGGGGGGTGTCTCGGTGGTCGGGGTGCACCGGCGGCTCCCCACGGCGCTGCCGGGGCGCAGAGGAAGGCGCAGCTTCACACGGACTCGCCTGTTTGTTTGTTCGAAGAGATGAGTCATTCCCGGAGCGCTGCGCGTCCCCGCGCCTCCCCACCTGCCTGCGCTGACTCACCGCAGCTCCGCGGACGCTCCGACGGCTCCGGCCACGGTGGCCACTCACCGTGACACCTCCCCCCCCAAGTGCCACCTGCCAGACCCCATCCCCACGGAGGGGACCGTGGTGGCCTCAAGGGGACACGCAGGATCTGCTCGGGAGGGTGAATCCCGCCGGGGGTCGGAGCTGGCAAAGGGCAGAGTTAAGGGGATTTGGCCGGCCGCGGTGATGGCGGCCGGTGCGGCGACACATGGCAGGAGGCCACGGGCAGCGTGGGCCGGGGCAACCTGCGGGGCACGGGGCCAGGGCGAGCTCAGCAGAGCCAGGCGCTGGAGGGAAGGGCCGGGGTGGCTGCCCCAGTCATTGCGAAAGCGATTCTGGCGAGCGGGGCCTGGGAACGGGGCGAGCGGGGAGGGGGCAGCGGCTCCACCTCGCTCTGACTCAGAGCGGCTGCCCGTGCCGTGGCACAGCGCCGTGGGCACGGCGTGGCACCGCCGGCACAGCACCCCGGGCACCGCAGGGCACCAGTGGCACAGCACCCCGCGTCCCTGCAGCCAGCCCCTGCCTTGGTGCCCGTCCCATCCCCAGGCTGTGACCGCAGACACACGCTTGCCCAGGGCACTGGCAGGACCCCGTCTGCTCTGGCCAAGGGTGCCGGCACCCCAGACCCACAGCACAAGCCCCTCTGCAGCCACCAGCACACCCCCCCCGGCCCGAGCCCGGGTCTCCAGTGCTGCCTGTGGGACACGGTGGCACCCAGGACCCCCGGCGGGCGCTGGGCCGGCAGCCGGAGCAGCTGCAGAGCCCGGTGCCAGTGGTGGCTCGGTGCCCGGGGCAGGTGGAGCCGATGCCACACCCCAGATCCACAGCAAACCCACGGCAGGTGGAGCAGCCCCAGCCTGGCCGCATTTTGTGCCCCCCCCCAGGAGCACCGGCACATGGGGCCAGGGAAGGAGTGGGTCAGCGACAGGCAGACCCCCGCCATGGGGCTGGGATGGGGCACTGAGGGGGTGGCAGGAGCCGGGGCAGCGGGACGGGAGTTGCCCGGTGCCAAGGGTGCTGCCGTGACCAGCCCAGGACACGCACCCGAAGGTACCGGTTCTGCAGGTGCCCCCCGCACAGAGGGCAGCCCCCCCCGGGCAGGAGCTCGGGGCAGCACCGGGCACTGCTGCCCGGGGGTGACACAATGGGTCCGGCACCACCCCAAACCCCCCTGGGAAACGTGCCTGAGCCTGAACCCAGTGTCCAGCTCGGGCAGGAGTCGGGGCACGCACAGCGCCATGTCCTCCCGCACACCCGAAGACACCGGGGTTCCCACGGCCGCACAGGGACCACGTGGTCCCCACAGCAGCCCAGGGAAGGGGCACGTCCCCCCCCAGCCCTGCTCCCCGCAGCCCCACAGGGAGACCCAGCAGCCACTGCGTTCCACCGGGCCGGCCGCGGCTGGGGTCCCGCAGGCTCCACGTGGCCGCGATGGCCGGCCGGCCGCGGGGTGGGGAGAGGCAGGAATCCAGGACTGAGTCACCGCTTCCTCTGCGCGCCCGTGAGTCATTCCCCGGCAGCGCCGAGACGCAGGGGCCTGGCGTGCAGAGGCCGCCCGGGGAGGCGAAGTGCGCACGGCTGCATGTGAGGGCAACCCCTGACATGTGCGTGAGCGCGGCAACCGCGCAGCCGCCCCGGCCCGGCCCGCATACCCTGACGTCAGCGTGGGCACATGTGTGGCTCCCTGTACAGACGTGTCCAGGAGGACAAGGAAACACCGGCACATGTGTGCATACGCACACGCGTGCTCTCATCCGGCCCGTGAACCTCGACATGCACAAACCCAAACTCTCTGTGCAAGACGCACACGAGCGCGGCCGGGCGAGCGCCTGCGCAGACCTGGGGGCACTTACCTGCCAGGTGGGTGCCCTGGCCCCCAGGGCTGGAGCCCACCCGCGGGGCTGGACCAGCAGCCCAGAACCCAGCAGCAGCTTCTCCTGCACCCTGAGGCTGCGTCTCCTCGCTCCGGGTGCCCTGGGGGGGCAGAAGAAGGGGTGAAGAAGCTTCGTCCGGCCCAAGCTCACCCCGTGCCCATGCTGCAGCCCCGAGTTTCTGCCACCGCACCCACCGGCCCCCGCACAACCGGTGCCCTGGTGAACCTCTGCCCTCCCCGTGCAGCTGGACCCGGGACGCACGGACGGAGGCAGCGGCACCGGAGATGCCGGGTCTGCACCAAACCCCCCCCCCCCGGCACACGCAGCCGTGGGTGCACAGGGGTGCACATGCACACGCAGGACACGCAGCAGCCCTTCCCTGCGGGCCCCCCCACGCCACTCCGTGCCACCGGCAGGGTGGGTGCGAGCGGTTCACACCTCCGGCACCCCCAGCCACCGCGCTCCCCCAGCCCCGGGCACGACCCCACGGGGCCACTTGCCCGCAGGGGTTTCCTCGGGGGGAATTGGGGGGGGCTCAGCGGGCTCCCCACCGCGATGGGGAGGCTCAGTGCTGTGCGGAGCTGGAGCTCAGCCCCACAACCACAGAGCTGGGGGGGGGGGGGTTAAGGCTGCACCAAGCCCAGCCCATGGCTGAAACCGCCGGGGCCTGGCGAGCGCAGGGCCGGGCTCCTGCCACCGCCCCCGGGGGCGGAGGGGGGGGGACGGACACCGCCGCCGACGTGGCAGCCGCACTGGGTGGGGGGCAGGACGGCGCGGGCTGGGGGGGGCTGAGCCGGGAGGAGCCTCAGGGAAGCCCCCGGCCCCCTGCAAACGAAGAGACACCCCCCACCCCCAGCACAGCCCCCCTCACCGGGGCTAGGAAAACGCTCCCCCCTCCGTCAGGCACATGGACGCCCCCACCCCGTCGCCCCAAGACGGGCACGGGCGGGGGGAGTCCCCCGGGTCCCCGCAGCGCTGCGCGCTGTGACCCCCCGGAGCCCCCCCCCGGCTGCCGCTCAGAGCCGTGGGGCTGCCCCGGCCCGTCCCCCCCCCGCGGTGCTCGGCGCTGCGGCCGCTCCGTGTGTACGAGGGGGGGAAAACGGGACGGGGAGGGGGGAACGGTTGCCACGGTAACGGGCCTCCCTCGCGCCGCCGTGAATGAATGGGCCGGGAGCGCGCGGCGCGATCTATGAATGAATGGGGCTGGGGCGGCGCGGAAAGCCCGGAGCGAACTTTCGAGCCCGGAGCGGAGCCGGAGCCCGGAGAGGAGCCGGAGCCCAGCCCCGCCACTCCGCCGCCTGCAGCGGACCCCGCACCGCCCGACCGGGCCCCCGCCCGCCCCTGAGCGTCCCCCGCCCGCAGCAGCATCGGGGCTGGGGAGGGCAGTGGGTGCCCGGTGCCATCCCGCTCCGCTGCCCGTCGATCCGGGCCGGGCTTTGCCACCGGAGCTGGGCAGGGGTCCGTCTCGCCGGCGGGGGGGAAGACCCGGCCTGGATCCCGCGGGCGGAGGGGAATGGCCGATGCGAGGCCGCGGCGGGACTCTGTGACCCCCCCCCGCCCCGCGACCAGCACGTCCCAGGCGGGAGCACCCCAATTCCTCCCTTGTCGCCCCGGGCAGCCTCGGGGGACCCCTTTACACCCGAGCCAGGCACACACAAAGGGGACGGAGCCCCTCAGCCCTGACAACCCCCCCCACCCCAGTCCCAGCTCCAGCGCCGCAGCCCCAGTGCTGGCTGCCTGGGGGTGGGGGGGGTCCAACGCTGGAACCACCCCCTCATGCACCCCCAGAGCTGTCCCTGTTCGTGGATAGGGGCTGCTGATTGGGGTCCCTGGGGAGCAGCTGTGGGGTGCACTGGTCAGAGCCAGGGGCTCCCTGGGTGAGCCCTGGCCCCCCCGGGCCCCCTCCCTGCCAGCCACGGGGCCAAGGCACACAACCCTGGCCAGACTACCCCCCCCGCCTTGACCCCGCACCTCCGCCCCGATAACCGCTTCCCAGAAGGCAGGATGGCGGCCGGGTGGCACCGCCTTTATCTTCCCAGCAGGGTTTGGGTCAGCCCTGGTTGTCATCGTCCCCAGAACGGCCCGTTCCCAGCACGGCCCCGGCGGAGGAAACCGCATTGCAACAGGCGGGGAGGGGGCATTCCTGGGCTGCCTGGGGGCTGAGTCACCCCCGGCCACCGCGGCCACGCGCACACGCAGCCACACGCAGCGACACGCCACGGCCACGCACGCACAGAGCGTGTGCACGCAGCGAGACGCGCGGGGAGACGCGCAAAGTGGGTACGCGCGCGGGCAGCAAGGCGCGCCTGGGGAGCCACGCGGCACGGCCGCGGCCCCGCACAGGGGAACGCAACGCAGGGACTGGCGGAGACGCACACAGTGGCCACCTGCGTGGGGACACGCACGCGCGGCGGCGCACGCTGAGGCAGCAGTAGCACAGCCGTGGACAAACGTGGGCACGCACAGAGGCCCTGACCACGCAGAGACGCAGAGGGACCACGTGCACAGGCATGCACACACACACACACGCGTGCGCGCACACATACGTGTGCACGAAGGGGGATGCAGGCACATGCCACCCAGCGAAATGCCCCCACGCAGCGCATCCAAGGGCTGAGCATCCTCCAGCCCGCGTGGGGATCCCTCCCCCCCCCCCACAGCTCCCGGGGTGCCCAGAGGACGGGGTGTGGGGGGGTCAGCGAGGGCCACCGCAGCCCCCGGGGGAGGCAGCTGCGGGGGTGTACGCGGGGCGTGCGGCCGAGCGTCGCCTGCTCGCCGGGGCTGCGTCACCCGCGCGCTGACGCATCGCTACCTGTGGGTCCCGTCGCTATATATAGCCCCGCGCACGCCCCATCTGCTCGCTCGGCGTGGCGGCTGGCGGCTGGGAGCCGGGGGGGGGGACACGACACGGGACACCCAGCTCTGTGCCCCCCCGCCGCGCCACCGGGGGCCAGGTGGCCCCATGCCAGCCCTGAAAATCTCAGCGGTGGCCGGGGCTGGGGGCGGGGGGGGGGGAGCGCGGGGCGGTGGTGGCACCGTGCCACCTGGCAGGGGCCCCGGCTGGCAGGGCCGGTGTGGACGTCACGAGGGCTCCTCGAGGTCCTCGTAAACACGGTGACGCACCGGCGCTGCCCTCTGGCCCCCGCCACGCTGCCCAGGGCCACCGTGTGCCGGACCCACAGCCCAACCCCTGCCCGGCGCCCGGCCGGGACCCCCACGGCGCAGGGTTGGGGTGACACAGGGAGACACCCCTCACCCATGCCGGTGTCACCGGGACATTTAAACCCCTGTGGAACCCAACTACGGGGGGGGGGGGGAGCTGAGCCCATATCCCCCTCCCACAGCACCGCCAGCTGGGAGACGCTTTTGCGGGAGGGGGGGGTGTCCCCCATGGTGGGATGGTGGGGAAATTTGGGGGCTTTGCTGCCGGCAAGGGCAGGGGCAGCCAGACTGGGACTCCCCAGAGCGACCCAGCGCGGGTTCCCAGCGCAGCGCCGTGGGGACGGCAGCGGTGGGACGGGCCTCCTGCCGCTGCTGCGTCCCCGCTCCGACCCCAGACCCAGCCCCACGGGGGTCCCCGGGGAGCGGGCCGGGCGCTGTGCCCCTGGCTCCGCGGCCCCCGTGATTTCACCGCCCAGGCACGCCGGGCTGCCTGCGCCCGCCAGGCTGGGGGGGGCCGGGGAGGCCCAGCAACTGGGGGAAGGGGGGGGGCCGGGAAACGCTGGGGGGGGACCCTCTGCACCCCAGCCGGGCTGGGAGGCGCGGGGGCGGGGGGCTGGTGCGCACACAACGCCCCCTCCACGCACACACACACAACACCCACGCGTGCACAGCCGTGTTCACACGCGTGTGCGCATGCACTGCTGGCACGCAGGCCGCACGCGTGCACCCCCACGGACGGGTCTGGGGGTGCTGCGGTCCCTCGATGCAGACAGGGTGCTCAGCCCCCCCACACCCCCTCCACGGGACCCCCCGGCCCTCCCCCAGGCTGGAAGTCCACGGAGGTGTGCACACCGGCTGCATGCTCTGCGTGCACACACGCGTGTGCAAGGGCCCGGGGACACGTGTGGGGCGGAGGGCGGCTTCGGGGAGCGCCGTGGGGCCGGAGGGAGCGGTGTGGGGCCGGCCGGGGGGGGTGGGGGTGGGGGTGGGGGTGAGACATTCCTTGCGGTGCTTGTTATTTTATCTGGTTCAAAGTCAGTTCCTGGAATGTTTTTAATTCCAGGATCCGTCCCTGCGCCGGCAGCTCCCGCCCCGGCCCCCCCCCCCCCTTTGCCGCCTCCGCGCCCCACACCGGGGCTGCCTGCCCACAGCCCAGCCCCACGGCACCACCAGGGCCCGGTGTGGGGGGGTTCAGCCCCTTCGTGGGTGGGGGGCTCTGCACCCCACAGCCATGCCCAGGGTGCACCCATGGGTGCTCCCAACCCATCTGCGCCTCCCCCGGCACCGTGCGCGGGCCGGGGCTCCACCCCCGCAGCGGGACCCCGCTGCCGGCAGACGCCGTGTTCCCGGCTCCTGCCAGGGACACGCCGGCAGCTCGTCGCCCACCCGGCGTCTGGCATTGCCGTGCCAGCGCCGTCTCGCACCAGCAGCCACCGGCGGGCGCAGCCACCGGGTGCCCCAGCCAGGGGCACGTGGCACCGGGGGGGTCTGTGGGGGACAGGGCTCCATCCCCACGCCGGCCTTGGGGGCCGGGGGGGGAGAAGCCCGGCAAGGGTTTCCCAGCGCCGTGGGGGCACGGGGGTGGGCAGGGCCGAGCAGCCGCTGCACGGGTGGGTGCACGCGTGTTTGCAGGCGGGGAGTCGGGTACACGCGTGCAGAAGCCGTGGCGAGGCCGGGCTGTGCTGGGGGGGGGGGGGTGTGGGGGGTGTGCGAGGGGCCCGGTGTGCGAGGGGCAGCCCCGCGGCCCCCCGCGCGTGCCTGGGCCGGGCGTGCGGCGGCGGCCGGCGGTGGGGTGCGCCGGGAGGGCCGTGGGAGCCGCCGGGTGGGTGTTTCCTGGCGCACCCTGCGCTGCGGTGGCGGGGGGGGGGGGTGTGTGTGCACTCGCTGCAACCCGCCCGCACACCGCTGGCCACCTATGGGTGGGGGGGTCCCCAACCCTCTCCTGCCGGCCCCCGCAGCCTCCACGGCTCATAGGTCACCCCGCCACGGCGCTGCGGAAGGCAAATATTTGCCCCAGGCCTGTGGCCGAGGCCCTGCCGGGTGTTTGCCGTGCTCACCGGGCCGTGGGTTGCACCCTGGGGGGGCACACGGGGGGCACCCACACCCTCGCCAGGAGCTGCAGCCGTGCACATCCAAGGAGGGGACATGCTGCTCCCTGGGGGGGGGCTGAAACACGTTGGGGGGGTGCTGGGAGCGTGCCCTTGCTCACGCGTGTGCGCAACCACACACCCCCCCCACCCCCCCCGTGCACACACACCACCCCCCGCCCTGCGCAAGCACACACCCGCAGCGGGACGCGCACCCGCGGGGTGACACCCATGCCAACCGCCCCCCCCCCACACGCCGTCCCCAGCGGGCACCACACCAAAGGCGCGACGCTGGCGCTGCCGGATTGCTCCATACTGGGAGGACTGGGATGAGAGCAGCCTCGCCGGCGTGGGGCCTGGCCCCACAGCAGCGCCGGGGCAGGGCGGGGGGGGCTGGGGTACTGCCTGGGGTGGGGGGCAGCGAGGAGGAGGAGGAGGAGGAGGAGGCAGGATGGGGTGCAGGGGGTGCGGAGCGCCCGGACGCCCGGCTGGGCAGCAAATGGGGTTCTGCCCGGCCTTGCCCCGCCGCCAGCGACCCCCCCACTTTATCAGCAGCATCTGCCGGCCCCGGGCGCGGTGATGTCACCCCGGCGGCGCGGTGCGGCGCCCCGTGTCCCAGCTTGCCTCTCGCCACGCCACAGACACCTCCTGCGGGCGCCTGCGCTGCGCCACGCTGTGCCGAGCCCGCTTGTGCCATGCCATGCCAGGCCATCCTGTGCCATGCCATGCCATCCTCTGCCGTGCCATTCCATGCCGTCCTGTGCCAGGCCATGCCATCCTGTGCCGTGCCATGCCATGCAATCCTGTGCCATGCCAGGCCGTGCCATGCCATCCTGTGCCGTGCCATTCCATACCGTCCTGTGCATGCCGTGCTGTGCAATGCCATGCTGAGCCCAGCTGGCGTGTGCCATGCCGTGTCATGCCACGCTGTGCCATGCAATTCCATGCCATGGCATGCCATTCTGTGCCATGCCATGCCATGCCAAGCTGGCCTGTGCTATGCCATGCCATGCCATGCCATGCCGTGCCGTGCCATGCAATTCTGTGCCATGCCATCCTGTGCTGTGCGATGCCATGCTGGTGCCGAGCTGGCCTGTGCCACACCATGCCATGCTGTGCCATGAAATTCCATGCCATGCTGTGCCATGCCATCCTGTGCCGTGCAATGCCATGCCATACCATGCCATGCTGTGCTGTGCAATTCCGTGCCATGCCATGCCATCCTGTGCTGTGCGATGCCATGCCATACCATGCCATGCTGTGCCATGTAATTTCGTGCCGTGCCATGCCATGCAACTCCATGCCATGCTGTGCCGTGCAATGCCATGCCATGCCATGCCATGCTGTGCCATGCCGTGCCATGCTGTGCCATGTAATTCCATGCCATGCTGTGCCATGCGTGCCGTGCTGTGCCATGTAATTCTGTGCCATGCTGTGCCGTGCCATGCCACACCATGCCATGCTGTGCCAAGCTGACCTGTGCCGTGCCGTGCCATGCTGTGCTTTGGGGTTATTCCCGCCCCACACACAGCTCGCCCCCCCCCCGAGGCCCCCGACCCCGCAGCCCCCACTGGCCCCGCTGCTCCCCCAGGTCCCTCGGGACCCCCCCAGGAGGTGGGAGCAGATGTTGGGACCCCCGGGGCGGCGGGGGTCCCCAGGAGACACCCCCCCCGCCCCAGTGTGGCTATTCGTGTGCACGTCCCTGCGCGTATCCCTCTGCGCACACGCGTGTGCACACACGCAACGGGGGGGAAGGGGGTTGGCGTGAGCATGCACACGCGTGTGCGTGTCCCCCCACGTGTGCCCGTGTCCCCCACGCGTGCCCGGCCGGGCAGCCATTGCCTTAAAAGGCCTCCGCCGTCGGCTCCCGGGGCGGCGAGCGGCTCCTCTCTTCCCTTCGCCAAATTTGGCGTGAGCGACGCGGGCCGGGGGTGTCGGGGCGGGGAGGGGGGGGGCAGCCCGGGGCTCGCTCTAACCCGAAATGACGTCAAAGCGGGGCGCTGGCAGCGGGACGCCCGGTGCGGCACATGTCACCGCAGGAACCTGAGCCACTTCCTCTCCCAGCCCCGGCTTCCTCCGGCACTCGGCTGCTTCCCAGGGGCTCGGGGTCCAGCTGGGCCCCCCCCCAGGCCCCATGGCTGAGCCCCACCTCCCCCCCCGGTGTTCCCCCCTGGGAAGAGCCGCCGCGGGGCTCTGGATTGTCCCCCCAAGTCCCTGGGGTGCGGGGACAGGGCTGGAGGGGGAGGTGGCAGAGGGGACGTGGGCGGCCACAAAGGGCTGTGGGTTGGGGGACGCTCCTGCCCCCTCCCCAAATAACAGCCCCCCCCCGCCATTCTCCCCTTTGCCTACCCCCACCCGGCAGTACCGGGGACCTGGGGGTGCCGGTGCCCACCATGTCACCATGTCCCTGTGCCCCCACTGTCCCCAGCCATGGCACCACGCAGCCACCGATGCCCCGAGCCCCCCCAGCCCCCCCCCCCCCCCCCCCAGTTTCCTCCTGGGGACTCCAGGAGCCGAAGGGGCTGGGGAAAGCGGGTGCCCACGGGTGGGATGGCAGCAACGCGCATCACCACGGCCATCCCCACCCCGTCACCTTCCCCGGGGCGGGGGAAAGCCGCGGGGAGACCAACCTGCAGCTGCAGGTGGGGAAACTGAGGCAGGGCCATGCCGGGCCCTGGGGTTGGAACCGGGGCGTCAGCGGGTTCGTGGCCACCAAGCCCTCCGCCCCGGCCCGCGGCCCGCCCTGCCATGACGCAGGAGGGCCGGTTGAGGCCGGCACCGGAGGGAGGGTGCCAGCACCCGCGGCCGGCCCGGCTGGTGGAACCGGCCCAGCGCCCGGGGGCAGGATGGGACCGGGTTCACCCTGTCGGGCGAGCACCGCACCGGGGGTCCCGCCGGGGCTGGAAACACCGTCCCCGGCCCATTGAGAGGGGGGGCCAGGGCCAGGGGACCCCCATTGCCCCCTCGCTGGGGGGGTGTGTGCGTGTGTCAGCTCCATCACCCCCCCCGACACGTATGTGAGCACGTGTGGAAAGCTGGGCACATGCGTGTGCACCCGTGTGCGGCCGCTGTGACACGGCTGTGCGGCTCGTGTGTGTGCAGGGCTGGATGTGTGGGGCTGGGGGGCTGGCATGGGGCTGGATGTGTGGGGCTGGGGGCTGCGCACGGCTGGATGTGTGGGGCCGGGGGCTGCATGGGGCTGGATGTGCGGGGCTGAGGGCTGCGCATGGCTGGATGTGTGGGGCTGGGGGCTGCGCACGGCTGGATGCGTGGGGCTGGGGGCTGTATGGGGCTGGATGTGTGGGGCTGAGGGCTGCGCACGGCTGGATGTGTGGGGCTGGGGGCTGCATGGGGCTGCATGTGTGGGGCTGGGGGCTGCATGTGTGGGGCTGGGGCTGTGCATTGCTGGATGCGTGGGGCTGGGGGCTACACACGGCTGGATGCGTGGGGCTGGGGGCTGCATGGGGCTGGGGGCACAGGGCGTGTGCGTGCACAACTACACACTCAGGTCAATAACTTTAAGGTATAGGAAGGAGCCGGGGGCGGGGGGGGCCGGCTGTCCCCCCCCCTCAATCCCGTCCCCCCCCCCCAACCCCGACACTGACGGCAGAGGCAGGCGCCGGTTGCATCCAGACTGCCCAAATTTATTTCAAAAATAAAAAATAAAATATTAAAGACCGAAAGCCTCGCTCTCTCCCCCCCGCCCCAGCCCTCCCCGCCCCCCCCATCCCCCTTTCCCCCGAACACACACACACACACACAAAAAAAAGAGACTTTTACAGACAAAAAAAAAAAAAAACCAAAAACAAAAACACATCACATGGGTTCTTCTATTTGCACAGATCTCCTGACGAAGAAAAAAACAAAAAAAATAATAAAAATAATAAAAATCAAAAGTCGGACAAGAAAAAGGATTTCTACGGCCTATGCAAGACTATGTCAGTATTGGCTCAGTCGGGTAATTAATGTCTATAAATATTAGCCCCACAGCTTGCGGACAGCCATGACCGAGTACTGGGTTTATTTATTCATTATTTTTTTGTAATTTTTTTTTTTTTTTTATTTCCCCCTCCCCAATCTTTCCTCTCCTCCTTTTTTTTTTTTTTTAAGTTAAAAAAGAAAAAAAAAAAATTAAAAAACAATAAAATTAAAAAAAAAAAAAATCAATCCAACCAACCAAGAGGCGGGCGGGAAGGAATCCGGAGGGAAGGCGCCGTTTCTTTTCCCCTCCGCAAACAAAATTCAACCCCCCACACCCCACCCCCCCCCTCAAAAAAAAAAAAAAAAAAAAAATCAAACCCACCCCCAAACCCACCCCCTGGCTGCGGCAGCGGGGCCGGTGGCGCCCAGGCACACACACGCGTGTGCGTGTGTGTCCCCCCCCCCCCCCCCCAAACAAAGCCACCCGGGGGGGGTCCCAGCCCCGCAGCTGAGCAATGCTACATATAGAAGGGAAGGAAAACAAATGGCCCCCAAACCGGGGGGGGGGGGGGGGGGGGGGGGGGGGAAGGGGGGAGGGGGCCCAGCACCTCCGAAAGAGACTTCATCTCCTCCTGCCGCGCCGCGGGGGGGGATGGGGGGGGGGGGGACGGGACACAGCCCACCCCGCTGCACCCCTCTTCACAGCAAAGCAGCAGCTTCCGTATCCCCCAGGGACACCCCCCCCCGGGTGCTGGGACC